>NC_064291.1:27508315-27808315 GCF_019186545.1 Solanum stenotomum
AAGTGATGCCTTGAATAAAGAAGGCTTGATGTAATATTATTAATGAATTGAAAAGTGGTGATAATAAATGATAAATTAATAATATTATGGGATCAGAGTGTCACGTTCTGACACGGTATTTTTGGATCGAAGTGTCACGTTCCGACACGGTATTTTTGGATCGGAGTGTCACGTTCAGACACAATATTTTTGGATCGGAGTGTCACATTTCGACACGGTATTTTTGGATCGGAGTGTCACGTTCCGACACGGTATTATTGGATTGGAGTGTCACGTTCCGACACGGTAACATTAAAGGAAAAAGATATTGAATTAACTTAATGTACTCAATCTCAATGAACGCATTTCCCAAACGAGTGTGATGTGGAGGCATGAGTCCTCGTGTGTGTGCTTGATATTGTGATTGATTACATACTTGCTTCAACTGTCACTTGTTCATGTTGTGGTTTCTTATCACCTGCTAAGTGCTATAGTTGACTTTATACTATTATTCATTGTATATTAGTTTCTATTTTGGGTTGGCCGATGATACTTACTCAGTACATGTTGCCCCGTACTGAGCCCTACTTGTATTTTTCTTTGTTTTCCTTTTATGGATTGCAGCGAGTGTACCAGCGAATTTGACTCGCCCTCAGCTCTAGCCAATCTCAGCATATCAGGTTTAAGGGTGAGCTATTTATTCGAGCTTGTGTTGGATTCCCTCGGTCATGACTTGATGTCCATAGTTTTCGGACACAAATTACTTTATTTCATTTATTTCGGTGTCTTTGATACTCTTAGACTCAGTAATTAGATATTAGATGTCCTTGATGTGACGACTTTCAGATTTTGGGGATAATATGTAATAGA
This sequence comes from Solanum stenotomum, assembly GCF_019186545.1. Classification (NCBI taxonomy): domain Eukaryota; kingdom Viridiplantae; phylum Streptophyta; class Magnoliopsida; order Solanales; family Solanaceae; genus Solanum; species Solanum stenotomum. Next base: position 27,509,165 of record NC_064291.1, read on the forward strand.
CTTTAGAGGTTTATTTGATTGGTTACTTTAATAAGTTTTGGAGCTTTCGCGTTATTGTTGTTATTTGTAGTTGAATTATTGGTATGTGTTGGGGTTTAGATTCCTTGGTCCGCCCACTTAGGAGGTCAAGTGTGGGTGCCACTCATGACTCAATTTGGGTCATGACAGTCGCTTTTTCATCGATTTTGACCAAAAAAGCGACGCAGTCCGTCGCTTTTGACCGTCGTTTTTTTACATTTATTTAGTAGTGTATATGTCATCCATTAAAAGTTTGGTTCATCTATGTCATTGATGTTAAAGAAAAGGCTCATCCATGCCATTTTTTTAAACTCCGGTTTTGCAAAACCATTTTTTACACCCCAAACAAGGTTTAATACATTTCAAATGGAGTTTTTGGATCAAATGTACACTTTTTGCTTCTACTTCCTTGAAAACAACAAGAACACATAAAGAACATTAACAATTCCCAAATTTTTCACGAAATTGCCTCAAATTTCAAGAGTAGTTTCCCTCCGAGCTAGATATCAAAACTCAATATCTTTTAAACTCGAATTCAACCTAACTCAATAAGACCCACTTGAAATTTCTTCAAAGTTTCAAAACTTCAACATACTTAAATGATAGAATTTTCTCCACAACTTAAAATCATTTGAAATTTTGAACATAGACACATAAAATACTAGGGAACATAGATCCAATGTCAAAAACAACTACAAAAACACGAATCAAAGAAAAAAATTGAAATTTTGGGACTGATTTTCATTTTTTGAAATATTTTTTTAAATACGGGTGCATTTTTTAAACTCTACAAATGATTATAGAATTTCAATTTTTTTTTAAAAAGAAATTAATGATGTAGTTGAAATTAGACATGATTTCGTGAAGAATTGAAGATGTTGAAAATTTGGGAATTGTTTATGTTCTTCATGTGTTCATGGTGTTCTTAAAGAAAAAGAAGCAACAAGTGTACATTTGATCCCAAAACTCTAATTGAAAAGAGTTTCTTTTCACTCCAAAAGTTGATTTGATTGCCACTGAAATCTGATTACATATGAAGAGGGCTAGGCCTAGCCTTCTATAGAAGATGTATAGATATAACGGAAACCAAAAAAGTTAGCCCAAAACAGTGGCAAAGGAAAAGCTTTAAGGAGGCTCATATTAAAGCATTCTCGGTTTTCTCATCTTGACTCTTAATGATGAAAATTACCATCTATCAATAGTTAGCAAACCTCTGATGGTTGTTGGTAAGTCTCTATACTGTGTATATACCTTAATTGCATCAGTGTTATGGCACATAGAAGCCACTTTGTCCGCTACTTTGTTAGCTTCTCTAAAGCAGTGCCTAGAAATCACTTCATGGTCTATTACTAGTTTCTTGATCTCCTGCACCTCTTCATGTATCCTCCTAGGTACCTTCCAAGAGTCATTTATACAATTTTGAAGAAGTAGTGAATCTGTTTCTCCCAAGATAAAGATATGACCATTGTCCACACACCACTTGAGCCCAAAAAGAAATGAAGAGTCTTCAGCTAAGTTGCTAGTGTCTTGGCCCAATGGGAGAATGAAGGCCATGATGAATCTGCCCAGTGAGTCCCTGATTACACCCCCACCACCACATGAATTACCAACACATGATCCATCTGAGTTCATTTTTACAAACAAGAGTGGGGGCATTTTTGTGAAGTTTGTGAAGTATTGTAAGTTGGTGTCCAGTATTATAAGTAAGCTTCTCCAATTATCTGGAATAAACAAGTTCGTGAAGGTGGACTTGGTAAGATGGCAAATCTTGAAAGATAATATAGAGGTGGATCTAAAATTTGAAGGTTTCTCATGTTCATATTTTGAGCTACATCTCGATCTCCAAAGCTCCCACATGATAATCATTGGCAAAATTCTCATAACATAGGCTGCAATGGAGTTATGTCCTTTGAAGTTCCAGGTTTTGTACATGAGTTTTCTAAGATTAGTCTTTTAGAGTTGATGAGAGTTGATGCATATATCCCCACCAAAAGATTGTCAAATCCTTTAAGCATATTGACCCGTGCAAAATAGGTGCTCAGACTTTCCAATCTTGAGGTCATACCTGCACCAATACAACAATAACAATCATTAGTTAATGTAATTCCAAATCTGAAAATTTTGTCATCTAAAGGTAGTCTAGCGTGAATAGCTCTCCAAGCTACAAATGACATTTTATAAGGATCATCTTTGTGCCATAGTCTTAAGTCAAACTGAGAAATATCTCTCATATGTCTAAGACTTTCCCAAGCAGAGGAAATACTGATTCAGAGACCGTCCAAACAGGGATATATTTTTTGTCTTGATTGATGGTAATAAGAAATCTAGCTATAATTTCTTTGATGTAGTCATTTGGCTGAGGTACCAGTATTGTCCAATCCTATACACCTTCCCTGAAAACGTGATTCACATTAACATCTTGATATTCTGTGAAATCCTCCATGAGAAAGTAAAGTGGCCCTTGGGTGGTCCAATTGTCAAATCAAAAACTAATGTTCCCTTTGCCGGTCCTCTACCAAATAAGGCCGTCCACTGTGTCTCTCAACTTGCACGTGGCCTTCCAACTGTGTGATTGAGAAGGATACCAATGGAAAGTAGTGGGATGAACATTAGTGCAGTACTTGGCTTTCAGAAAGTTGGTCCATATTGAATTGAAGGTTCTATATTGTTGGGTTGTGAAGGGTGATGAGAGCGTCATGCGGAAGCTTACAATTTGCAAATCATATAGTTGATAAATCAGATAACAAAAACTTATACTAAAAATCAAAATATTATTATATCAAAACTAATATAAAGAAAAACATTGAAACTTTAGAGAGAATAAATCTCCCCATAAACAAGACTCTTAAACGACTACATTGTGGATGCTATTGTTATTATGTTAGAAGAAACAAACTTATATTTATAGAGTCCTAAAACCTTTTCTTACTAGAAAAAAAATCCTAAAAAGAGAGAATAAACCAAATATGAAAGAATATTATATTTTTCTTTTAGGAAAAGTAAAAACATTTATGTTAATGTTTTGTCTTTTCTTTAAGACAAAATAAATCTTAAATTATGGTAAAAAAATCAAGGCAAAACCCTAACATATATTTCCACCATTGTTTAGCTGTCAAGGCTTTGCAGATGTCTTTTAAACTTCTAAAGTTAGCACCTCCCTCATTGTATGGAAAGCACAAATTCTCCCAAGAGATCCAGTGGTGTTCTCCACCTTCATCATTTCCTGACCAAAAAAAAACTAGCAATATACTTTTCTACACTCTATATGATGCCTTTAGGAGGATGTACATCAACCAGTGTGTGAATGTTAAGAGCTTGGAGGACATGTCTTATATGAGTGGCTCTTCCACCAGTGGAGAGGAACTTGAGGTTCCATCCTCTGATTCTATTAATAACCTTGTTCATCATATTAGAAAAAATGTCTTGGGTTTTCCTCCCAAAATAAATGGGGAACCCTAAATATTTCAATGGGAGATTCTCAAATTCCATGTCCAGGATCCTTCCAATTCTTCTAATGGTCCTTTGTGGTGCTTTAGGAGCTAGTGAGTAGGAGCTCTTATTTTTGTTGATAAGTTGCCCTGATACATTCTCATAGGATTCCAGAGTCTTGAGAATTAATTGGAGGGACGCCTTGTTCCCATTGCTGAAAATGATTGTGTCATCTGCAAAAGAAAGATGATTAATCAGTGGACCATGAATATTCATGTAGAAACCTTTCAATGCAGGATTATTATGCAAGGAGTTAAGCATTTGTGAGAGAAGTTCAGCTGTAACGACAAATAAGGAGGGGGAAAGAGGGTCACCCTGTCCAAGACCTCTCCCTGATTTAAAGAAACCTTGTCTGCTACCATTCACAATAAGAGAGTACCAGTTATTAGAGATAAATTTGTAAATGATGTTGATCCAATTTTTAGAAAAATACAAATTGTCTGAAAATAAAGTAGAGGAAAGACCACAACACTCTATCATATGCTTTAGACATGTCAAGTTTAATGATAACATTAACACCTTGATTTGGTTTCCTAATGTCATTAACAATTTCCTGGGCAAGAAGGATATTTTCAGTAGTGTCCCTACCTTTGACAAAGACACTTTGATTATGACCAATGATTCTAGGAAGAATTTTAAAAAGTCTAGCATTGATAAGTTTAACAAAAAATTTACTAGAAGTATTGCATAAACTAATGGGTCTAATGTCAGAAAAGTCTTGTGGAGAATTAACTTTGGACAACATGATAATGCAGGTGTGTGAGAAAAATTTAGGAAGGATAAGACCTTGGAAAAAAGCAACCACAATAACAGGGACATCATTGGCAACGACTTCCTAAGTAGATTGATAAAATTTACCTGTTAGACCATCTGGTCCAGGGGCATTGTCTGGATCAATGGAGAAGACACACTCTTTTACTTATTGTATGGTCGGAAACATAGTAAGAGCAATATTGTCTTCTATAGTAACTGATCTTTGCAAAATATTAATAATTGTACTATCTTCACTAGTCTCTTCTGCACTGAAAAGCTTTTCAAAGAACTTAATGGTTGCTTCAGCAACTTGAGGGGTTCCTTTTGCCCTGTTTCCATCTTGATATTTGATCTTATGAATAGAGTCTCTTTCTCCTGTCCTTGATGATGTTGGGGAAGAAGGCTGAATTAGTATCACCTTCTTCAGGCCATTTCACTCTAGCTTTTTGTCTCAACACTTTATCCTGTAAATTTAGGAATCTAGTGTACTCAACTTTAGATCTGGACAAATTTTGTATGTTCTCTTGGTTGCTGTTGGTTATGGAAGCTTCTTCTAAATCCTTGATAAGGTTCTCAAGTCGCTTTGGTTCTTCATAAAAATCACCAAAAGCTATTCTGGACCAAGAACAGAGGGATTTAGAAACCTTCTTGATTTTTTTATGCAGAGTGTGTAGAGGATTGCCCTGTTGAGTATCACTCCAAGCATCTTGTACTACTTCTAAGTAATCTTTGTGTTCAGTCCACATATTGAGGAATTTGAAATATTTAATATGATTGGTAACCTCAGGGATACATCTAATTAGGAGAGGGGTATGACCCGAACAGGTCCTTGCTAGGTGAGTAACAATGGTTTCACTGAATTTTTCAAACCACTGGGAATTATAGGTAAGCCTATCCAGTCTTTCCCATATTGTATTTGGAGGGTCCCAATTATCACTCCAAGTGAATTTGGAGCCAATAAACACTCCATCTTGTAGATCGCAATCATTCAAACATGCAACAAAGTCAAAACTTTCTTCAATTCTGTATGGTCTACCCCCGATCTTTACTTCAGCATCTATGATAACATTGAAATCTCCAACAACTCCCCATGGACCATTGATTCTTGTCGATATATCCCTGAGGGTATCCCATAGTTCAACTCTAAGAAGTTCATCACATTTGGCATAGACAATGGATAAGTGAAAATCATTTTGGTCTTTTTAATGTGTACTGGAACATGTTGGTCTTTATCTTCAATAATGTCTAGTTGATATCCATTGGTTCAAAAGATCCATATTTTGTTAGAAGTATTATGGAAACAGTGTTGGTACCCCAATCTTCTCCTGAATTTGTTAATTTTCTTGGAGTTCACCATAGGTTCTTGAATGAAAATATGTAAGGAAACTTGTATTGATGTTTGAGATAAATATGGCTCCGAAAGATCCTATGCCCCTTATATTCCATGATAGTGTATTAATCATGAAAAGTTGGGTCTAGATCAGATCCATTTGAATTTGGAGATTTGTTTTGATCCACTACAAAATAATTGGAATCAAAGTTACCTATCGGAGATAGGTTGTTGAAATAAGGAACATTTTATTGCACCTGAAAGTCCTTACCCAGTCATCATCTTAGGAAGAATAGACTTTTGACCTCTAATGAGTTCATCATCAGATAGGGAAGGTCTAGGATCCTCAATCATACATTGTAAGATGTGTCCTCCCTTATCTCCTTGTTACTAAGGGACTCAGTAACTAGTCCAGTAGGTTGGAGTGGATTTAATACAGAATTCAAAGTCAAATGATCCTTATATTCATCTTTTATGCCTCTTTGTCCTGATAATAACTTGTGGTTCATGCCAAACAAAGGAGGACCAGAGTTGGCAAATAATTCTTTTTCATCCAAGCTCATCTTTTCAGTATCCAATACTATGTCAGAAGGGATGTGGAGTGGAGTGGAATTTTTTTCTGCTTTTACTCAATTTCTGTTTTTGAATGTCACTTACATGGACCAGTTTAGAGTTCAAAACTTGATTCTGATATTGAGCATCTGGGAATACAGATCCCTTTTTATGCATCACTTTCCTCATGTTCTTCTAAACATTCTTCAGGATGGGGATCTTTTGGATCTTTTTGGGGGGTTTCGTTTTGTCTTTTCTTGAGTACGATCTGAGGTTGTAGGGGTTAGGTTGTTGAGTAGGTTGGTGTTGTTTTGGTGGGGTTACTGAGATGGCGATATCCATATTGTCCTCTGAAGTTCTTATTTTGTGAGTACTGGAGATTGGTTCTTTTCTTGTTTTGTGGAGTGAGCTTCACTAGTAGATCCTCTTGAAGCATTCATATTCTCCTAGCGTTAGATCCCGAGTAAATCTTGTTTGGAGTGTAAAAAATGGTTTTGCAGATTCGGAGTAAAAAAAAAAGGAAATGGATGAGCCTTTTCTTTAATAGAAATGGCATAGATGAGCCAAATTTTTAACGGATGACATAAATGAGTCTTTTCTAAAAGTTCGATGACATATATGAGCCTTTACGCTTCATTTAAATGTAAAATTGCAAGATATGATACCAATTTTGCCAAGTTAAAGATTTTTATACCGAAGATTTGGGAGAAATATTTTTTAGATTTGTTACTTCAAAGCAAGGTTTTTTCTTTCTGGTTTCATGAAACAGTGTTTGTAGTTTTAGTACCAATACAAGCATGATTATATTTAAATCCTTTTGATACGTTTCTTTTTGTGTCCATTTTCGAATTGAAGTTATTTGTACATTTTTTCCCGTTTTGTAAAGTTAAACTGATATAAAAAAGATAGTTCAATATATTTAATTAGCGTTCAAATTTTCTTAAATATATTTAAAGCACGTACAAATAAATTGCAATTCAAGAATGCTTCTTGCTTCAATGGTGTTAAAATTCGAGGACTGGAAGTAATAAAATAAAAAAGAGACAATAGAGAGTGCTTAGAATTTTCAATGAACAGAGTCAAATTCCTAAATAAATTCTGATAGAATATATATATATATATAGTATTTAAGTTACCTTATACCATTACTTTCCATAATTGAAATTTAAACAATAAAAAAGTAATTATACTTGAAAAGTTACTTGATATAGGTTTTTAAATAGAGAAATTAGTCAAGTATCTTCCTGATCTATTGTGAATTTTTAACTACACACTTATTCATAACATGAATCTTATTACTCCCTTACACTATTTTAAAGTGGAGTTAATTGCTTCATAAATGTTGAGATGGCAAAGAAGGTATAGTTCACTCTCGAGAGAGGCAAAAATTAATTAAAACTTTAATTTTAATAATATTTCTTTTACTTCATATTAAGTGTTCAATTTTTTTATGATAAATAAATATTTCCTTTTATTCTTATTTACTCTTTTTTTTAACCTTCTTTCTCTTCTTTCTTTTGCTCTTCAACAGATTGTGCGTTTTTCTATTAAACAGATCCAGCGGTATTGGTGGCGGCTCACCTCCATCACTAAGTTAACTCTCATCTTCAAATTATACAATTCTTTCCATTTTGACAATTTATCGGTGGTTCAAAATTAAAATCAAAATTGAAAGTCAGGAGGATCAAACTTTAGTACTGCTAATGAAGAAGAGTTTGTTGGGTAACAGATCCAATTAATGGAGAAGAATTCATTAGAAAAATTGTTGTGTAGCAGACCCATTAATGGAGAAGATCCCTTAAGGGTTGTTTGGTTACTGTATAACTTACATCTTACTCATATACAAATATTGTATTAGTTTTTACTGATTAGTGGTAGATTTGCACTCATTTAAGGTCCATTTAGCTCAATATTTAGTGTCCTCAATGCCTAATTTTGTCATTTCTAGTAGAGTACTGTTTATTTTCAGTTATGAAGGCAATTGGACAAGGCAAGGACTGATGTTTGAAAGAAGAGTCAAAAATGCAAAAAGAAGTGCAAAGTGAACATTGTTGATTTCCTAACATGAAGAACGAATCACCTACTGAGCATGACATCGCCCAATCTGATAGTGCAAGGCACTTGTTGCTACCAAGAAAGATCGGTGAGCTCTAGTAGAAAAGGCGATGAGCCTAGTGAGAACAACGGACTTGATAGTCATCTCCCAAAGTTACAGTGTGCAAGACAAAAATTTAAAGCTCGAATGACGGACTAAGATGGTATTTAGTGATTCCTTGAATCTGACTCAATCGAGTATGCCAATTGAGGTTCAAACACCTGAAGCCTAGAGCATCACAAGGCAAGCTGAGGAGCGAAGGGCGATCCGCCAAGCCAGTTTGGCGAGCCTGACTAATGTCGCTAAATCAATCATTAATTAGATTTTAGGACAAAATTTTGGGAAAGTATAAATAGCCCAAAGAATAGAATTGTAAGGGAGTACGGAAACATATTGAGAAATTGGTAGAGAACATTTCTATCTTTGAAGAACACTTCTCTAGATTTTGGGGTCTTACGAGTTTGTACTTGAATTTGACAATTTGAAGTTGAATTCAAAGTGGTTTGCTATTTTTTGGTTGATTTCATGTTATTTATGGCTGATATGATGAAAGATATAAAAACAATTTACCTTTTGTGACGGTTGGCTAAAACTCCATGATCTAGGCGTGATCTAATAGGGTTGGTGTTAATTTAATTTAGTGGGTGTGGTGTTATGCTCTATTTTTGTGTTGTTCATACATGAATTTGGTCTAATTAGCATGGGGTTAACTAATGGGTTACGGTTGCAAACTTAATTCCTAATTCCGATCTCCGTTTGATGCTCGAAAGAGTGTAACACCCCATAACTAGAAAGAGCTAGAAAGAAGTTAAAAAGTGGAAATAGTCATTTTTGGAAAGAATATAAAATCTCGAAAATTTTATTAGTATGTTAAGTTGGATTTTTGGTCAACTTCAAATGACCATAACTTCTACCTCAAGATGAGTTAGGTGTGTTTCCAGATATCGTAGGAAAGATCTTAGAATAATCTTTCCAACGCCGCTGAGTTTGCGCGATTCTGAGTTTGTATGAGTGAGATATACCCATTTGAAGTTGGGATGTTCAAATAAGGAAAGTCTAATCCGGATTTTGAAAGGGTAGTTTGGTCTTTTCCTTACCCAATTAATTTAATTCATTTTAGTGAATTAATTAAAGGTCAAAAACTGAATTTGGTCAGTTTGGAAAATTGGAAATCTACGCTAGGGCTTGGAGAAAGGAGAAAGAAGGAGAAAAGGCAAGATTCGTCAAGAACGTTCAAGTTTGATTGTGAATTTCGTCAAGGGGTGATCCCTACGAGGTATGTGAGATCACATAGCGTTGGGTTAGTTCACCCACGCGCCAAACATGTTTAATTCAACATATTTTCGTCATAAAAAGGTTGCGAATTTGATGTTCTTGATAGGTGTTCTTGAATTGCTTTCGTTCTTGAATATGAGTTGAGATTAAGGAGTTTCTTGATATAAAAGTGTTGTTTCCTTGAGTTGTTTGAGTTAGATTTTGTGTATATGCCTTGGGTATCTGATTCTAAAGTGAATTTGAGAAAAGGAATCGGAATTAATCGATTTAAGATCTGCAAACGAGACCAAAAGTTCGTCAAATTTTGCCTGAAGGGAGGCTGGTGCGATGCACCCCCATAGCGCCAGGCAGGCTGGGGCGGCGCACCAGCAATGCGCCATTTTGGAGCCCTAGTAAGTTGGGGCTAGCACGACGCGCTCGGATCGTCGTTTTCCACCAGCTTTTCGTCGTTTAGCCCGTTTAAGTCCTTCTCAAGTGTACTATCACCTCCTATTGATTCTAACTACTCTAAATGACTTCTAAACATCTAGAAATCATTTAGAAACATGAATCCATAAATTCAAATTCAAGGAAAGTTAAGAGCCAAGTCTAGGAAGTTCTTAGAGTCCTTTCAAGAAGTCTTTTGCAAATGCTTTTAACTTTGTTTTAAAACTTAAAGTTCAAGTTGAGTAAAGAGTAAAGAGTAAAGATTGAAGTTCATTTCTTCAAAGAAGTATATGGAGACTATGTATTCCCAAAGAGTTTAAAATGTTTTCATATTTAAATAAGAACAGAAATTGAGATTTCCAAAGAGTCTTCGAGCTAGTTTTCAGAAAAGAGTAAATGCTTTCACAATTAAGCAAGAAGGGTTTGATTTCCAAGATAACGTTTGAGCTAAGTTTTGAGAAATTATCTCAAACCACAGAAAGAAGTGTGTTTTTAAACATAAGAGCTAGTATTATATTTTGGGAGTAGTATTGAGCATCGATATGGGGGAGAGTTCAGACAACTCATAACTAGTCATCATGGGTTGAAAAGGGTTATACTTTTTAGATGATTCATTTAGTGTTTTTTAGCATAAACTAGTGGATCCACTTAGTAGTTCATGTTCTATACCCTCGGCAAGGTATAAGACGGTCTTGGCAGCGTAAGGCAAAACATCGTATCATTACAATAACTCTTAAGTGATGGTTGTCAGTTAGAGAAACTCTCACAGAAGTTATTGTATTCTTATATACACAGTTTATTATATTTTACATACATTTAAGAGTTATATGTATCTTTGAATACACACAGAGTTGAAATCATGTTTTAAACAACTTTTCTTTATATTGTACTTGTTTTAAACTGCTTTATATTGAAATGAGTTCAGTTATGTTGAGTTGAGTTGAGCCAGGTAAGTTCTTCAGTTCCTTTCTAGCTTATGTCTTGTTTTAGAATTCCTCTTGCATACTCGTACATTCAATGTATTGATGTCATTTGGCCTGCATCTTTTTATGATGCAGACACAAGTAACCAGGATCAGCATCCAGCAAATTGTTGATTCTAGTTGAGCGCTCAGAGTCAGTTGGTGAGCCTCATTGCTTTCCGGAGGATCCCCATGTTTTGTTTTATTGCTTGCTTATTTCAGTTGTTAGGATGATCGGGGTTCTTTTCTCGACATCCCTCAGAGTTTAGAGGCTTCATAGACAGAGTTAGTTGATGTTAGTTCATGAGTCTTTACTTTTTCTTTTCAGTTAAGTTGAGACTTGAGTTGCCATTTTGGCAGTGAATGTTATTTATTACATTCTCAGTTATTTATTGAGCAGTTCAGTGTACTATTTTTAAAAGTATTTATCTTGAATAAAGTCTTCCGCTGAGTACGAAAGCCAGACTAAGGGTTTGCTTGGGGCCAACAATGGTTCTCGAGTGCCAGTCCCACCAAGGGTGTAGGCTCGGGGCGTGACAAAGAGATTAATTGGAGTGAGTAATTAGTTCAATACTAGCAATTTAGGTTTGATGTCTATGACTTGCTTGAAAGAGAGGTTATGGGTCGGAATAATGGTGACTCAATTTCTTAGTCTAAATATGCTCAAAATATTGAAAGTTTATTGCATTTAATAAATTTTTCTAGGCATGATACTGCCTATGCTATGAGTAAATTGAATAGATATACTCATAATCTTAATTATGAGCATTGATGTGCAATGAATAGACTGATGAAATATTTGAAAGGAACAATGAATTATAGTACTATCATGTATAGTGAATTTCTTTTACCTTAGAAGAGTATTGTCATGCAACCTGGATCTCTGATTTTGATGAAACAAATTCGCTAGTGGATATGTGTTCATCTTAGGTGGTGCAATGTCCTAAAATCAGTTAAACAGGCGATCATTGCTAGATTAACTATGGAGTCAGAGTTTGAAGCTCTGGAGCTGGCTGGTTCTGAGGCAGAATGGCTGAGAAATTTCTTAGTGAATATCCCTTTGATAAAGGATGAATTCTTGATCCCTCTAATAAAGGGTGAATTACCAGCCGATCCCTTTGATAAAAGATGAATTATTGATCCTTTTAATAACAGAAAATGGTCAAATGACCCCCAATCTATTACCGGATTTCCAACTACACACTTATACTTCATGGGGGTCGTATTACCCCCTGAGCTATTTTAAAGTGAAATTATTTCCTCCCTGAAATGTCATTATCAGACATGTGTCTTGTGGTGAAATACATGCACTTGACACGTGTATTTCACCATTTAATAAAAAAAAATTATAAAAAAGTTCTCCTTCCTCTTCCTTTCTTCTTCAATCATTTCTTCAACCCTAACTATAATAAACACCATTTTTTACCTCAAAAAAAGTTCTATATCTCTAACAATTTATAAAAACAAAAATTCAAGTCACTTTTTATCTACTTCGAATCTCTAGAGCCTAGAAGATAGCGGTCCTAATCAAATATTTCATTCAACCAATTCGATAATATTTCTAGATTTTTTTACATTTCGTTCAATTTTCTTCCTTAGACAATTTCAGATACACATTAAATGGGTCATGAATATTTGAGTTCATACTCAGCCCCTGAAGATTCCGTCGACAGCTCAAAATCATCGCGGATGAGAAGACCAGTTTGAGACCAACTTGTGACACCAGTTTGAGAAACTTCTCTCTCTTCCCCATTCTTTATTCTTTCTCCCTCTAAAATTTTCATGATTAATTTATAATTTGAGTTTTTGATTTTGATTCTTCATGAGTTTTTAGGAGAACATGTAGGATCATTCTTTAAAAATGTAGAAGAAATTATTTTGTTTTAGTTCCTTTTAATAAGTTTGAAAATATTATTTAAATATTCATTTACTTCACTTTGAGTTTGTTACTTTTGAGTCCATGACTTAAAAAAATTAATTAATGGGTATGTTTTTTTTTTAAAAAAAAATTTCATTTGTTAGATATGTTCTAAATAAGTCTATTGAAAAGTTATTTATTCATAAAATACATCAGTTGTTGATAATTTTTATACCAAACATTCATTAAAAAAAAGCTTCAACAAGGATAATGGTGAAAAATGTATAGTTGTATAGATAAATAAGAAAAAAGAAAGAGAAAGAGAACATAAAATTAGATAAAAAATGGAAATTAAAAAAAATAGGCAACTCACTGAAATACACTTCCTATACCAACTCAACACTTAAGGGGTTATTTATTCTATTTTAAAGTAGTTCAAGGGGTAATAGAACTTCAGTGAAAGGTAGGTGCGTAGTTGAAAATCCGATAATAAGTTGGGGGACATTTGACCATTTTCTCCTTTAATAAAGGATGAATTGTCAATCCCTTGAATAAAGGATGAATTACCAGCTGATCCCTTTGATAAATGATGAATTGTCAGTTGGTCCCTTTGATAAAGGATGAATTGCCTCTTGATTCCTTTAACATTATGATTGTGAAGCCGAAACTACTGCGAAGAATAAATCTTATAATTATAAGAGCAAATACATTAAATTGAGGCATGATGTCATAAAACAGTTGTTGAGAGATGGAGTAATTTCCATTGATTAATGAAGTCAAAACGGATAAAAGAAGCAAACTGAATTTGTCAAAATGGGTTAAAGTTTTTAGACAAAGCTATACTAAACATGATGCTATATTATATAGTAAGCTAACCGAATTCCCCGAGTTAATGCTAAAATGATAGAACCAAACAATAAATACATACAAACATTGATCAATATCCCCAGAACAAACAACTTATACTCGACGGAAACAAGTGAAAACAATTTAAGCAATAGTAATCTGATAGGCCAAACCAGAATGTAAACATAATAAAGGAATACCTAAATCAGAGAATTCAAACGTATAACGAATCAAAATTACATACAGGGAACTTAGATTCATACGGCCAGGAAATGCACTTAAGAGAGGTGAGGGTTACCTTCTTTGGAGCAGCAAGCCTGAGACGATGGGCCTGTCCACAAATAAAACATCGACCAATACGAGTTTGATTCGAGAAAGAAGAGAATTGACACAATACTTTGAAAATAAGAAAAAAAATCGGTAAGGATAAGGATATAGTAATGATGAAAATACGGGGAAGAATAAGAGGGATAGAGTTACCTTCCAGATTGATGTTAGGGATAGAGATGTTTTGGATGCCATTGATGGTGGAATCCGTTGGACAGAGCTTGAGAACCGTCATCTTTCGATTTCCTCTCTTCTTTTCCAAAGCTAACCGTGGAGAAGTGAAATGGTGCAGCTCGGAAAAAGGGGAAAAGAGATGTGGAGATGAGGGAGACGGCCGATAGACGTTTATCCGACAGATTTTTGGGGTGAAAGAAATGGTTATCTTTGAAAAGGAAGATAAACAGGGATGGGGGAGAGGGAATCCGTAGTGGTGTACGGTTTGTGTTTATGGGAGTGGTGTACGGTTTGTGTTTGTGTGTATAGAATATAGATGTATGTATATTCTGCTAAGAAGATAAGATGGTTTTAGAATAATGGATTTAAAATATGGCCATAGGATTGCAAATTTAATCGAATTGAGTGATCTATCATATTATAAATTAAGCCAATTGAATTTAGAATATAGTTAAATCGAATCAATTAGTTAAATTCGTTTGAAATTGAAATAAGATGAATAATTATTGATTAATTATTTGAGCTTCTTAATTTAAAAAATACAAAATAATTAATAAGACATAACTTAATTAATAATTATACATAATTATAAAGTTAATTAATTTAAAGGAAGTAAATACATATTTGTACTAAACACTATTTTTAGGCTCTTTTTAAAAATAATAATATATATATATATATATATATATATATATATNCACACAACGGGTCATTTGGTAGAGTGTATAAAATTAATGTCCAATAGACTTTATTAGTAATGCTTGTATTAGTTATGCTCACATTAGTTATGTGTAGGTTATTTCTTATGCATTGTTTGGTTTGGTGTATTAAAAATAGCATGCATTGTATAGAAAATATTTATTTACAAAAGTATCATCTGTGAAAAAAAGATGTAAAAGTATTTTTGAGGGGCAATTGGGTCTTTAACCATGCTAATGCATATATTAACTCTCTTTGCATTACTAATACCTAGAAATTCATAGTATTAGTAATACACTCCTCAATACATAATAGAGTGTATAACTAATGCAAGCATTCGTTATACATAGCATGAAAAAGTGTATCAAACCAGGGACTACTAATACATAGAGCTGATACATGCATTATTTTTCCTAATACACTCTACCAAATGATTATAAAGTGCAGGTGCATTGTTTAAAAATTATCTACAATTTATTTGTGTATGTGTTGCTTAATAACAATATAAAAGTGTGTATAAACACTTTTAATACATTATTATACATGTATATAAAAATCTATACATTTGTGTACATTAAATGTATCATGTTGTATAAGATCTCTTGTGAAAACAAATACGGGTGTATTTTAAAAATATGGGCTATGTAGATGTAGTTATTTTATTAGACTGTATTTTTTTGAAAATATCTCTAAATATATTCAGTATGACTTTGTCATTTTTATTTATTTTTATAAAATTAAGAAATTTTAATACAATTATAAATTTATATAAAATTAAACCTTCGATTTTATCAAAAGAAATCTAATAATCAGTTTGATTCAATTAGGAAATAGATTTTTTTTAAAAGAAAAAACATTGATATTCATAACTATAGTACTTTATCATAATATATTTTAAATCCTAGTTATTTAATTTCTTTCTTTTGAGCTTTTATTGTTTTAGTTATTTCAATTTTCCCACTGATGGAAAAGGGTAATAGAAATCCATGAAATATTTCACATTTCTTAAAGTCTAAGTTTGTAAGTCGATGTTATCTCTGTATAGTTGCTCTATGTATGTGGAATCACTATCAAATATGCACGTATTATTTAACAGAACCAAATAGATCGACTTAGTCTTTACAGTTTACCAACCACAAAATCAATAGACACAAACAAAATTAGCACCAACACTTGAGAAATTATTTTTGTACCGTCTTTATCGATGAAAGTGTATCAAATAGAAAATGAGAAGTTTTAAACCAACAAATATTAGTGATCTAGTGGTAGAATAGTACCCACTCACGGTACTTATAAATGAATTGTATTTTTTAAATGATGCATTTTATAATTGTCTAATTTAAGAAAATTCATGAATTGAACTTTCTCATTTTTACAAAATCAACTTAATTTGTTGGTTTTAATTTTCCCCTCGCTAATTCACTTGTAATTATGAAGAAGAAATTTCATAAATGGTCTCTAAACTATTGTAGTAGGTCTAAAATAGTCCCTTAACTATACATTTACCAGATTTAGTCCTTTAACTATCGCAAATATTATCGTTTGGTCCCTTAACTATACACTTACCGGTTTTAATCTTCTTTTTTAATATTCAAATTTATTTCAGGTTTGGTCACAACTATTTTTCATACAAAATAACTTAGGCCAATATTAACAAACTCATGCCTTCGTAAAATTAATTGTTTAACCCATTTTTTCAATTGTTTTTCTCTCCCCGCTACTTTTTCTTTGAATTACTCTTATGAAAAGAACTTAACTTCAACAATTCAAGATAAAATGTTTCCTTCTTTAGCAGTTAATGATTCATAATCAACGTGATTTTATTAAATTCTTTTTTCATATAAATAAATAAAAACAACTGCAAGTCTACCATTTTATAAATTTTAACTTATAAACAATTAAACAAATTTCCTTCAATAAAGTCGTTGGAGTACAAAATTTGGAATCCAAATATGTGAGTAAAGAACTTTTAATTTTATTCTAATTGCAAGAAATTCATTTCTATTAAATATAAATAAATTTCTCTCTACACTTAATGGGTAATAATATTTTTCTTTTTATAATAAATTCTAGCATTTTCAAGTTATTAGCAATAATAATATATTTTATTCATCCTCCATTGAATAAAATCAGGACTTCTACCTTCTTTCCTCGTGAATTGTTTATTAAATCGTTGAGGTTAAGATTCTTTTTTTAAGAGTAATTCTAAGAAAAAGTAGTGGAGAAAGAGAAACAACTGAAAAATGGGTTAAAGATTAAATTTCGCATAGGCATGAGTTATGTTAATATAAACCTAAACTATTTGTATAAATAATAGTCAGAGACCAAACCTAATAATTTTTTAAATACTAGGGCTAAACATAGTAAGTGTATAGTTACGAGACTAAAAGTAGTAAGTATATAGTTAGGGGACCAAACTTGATAACATTTTGAATAGTTAAAAGACTAAATCAGATAAATGTATAGTTAAGGGATTATTTTAGACCTATTTCAATAGTTTAAGGACCATTTATGACATTTTTTTTGTAATTATGAACAATCATAGACAAGAAAATTTTTGTATTTAGCTATAAATTTTTTCGTAGAAAATAGTTGAATTATACAACTACAAATTTTAAGTCGTCACTATTTATCACCTTACATATTTTATGACAAATTTTTGGTGTCACTAAATCGCAGGTTGATTAGAAACAATAAAATGTTTGTCACCAATTATTTATATTATTAGTGATGAAAATAAATGTCACAGTTAAATCTAAATTTTTATAGCTAAAACTTATAATGTTTAACTACAAACTCTAATTTGTCGCTATTGTAACAACATAATTTTTAGACGATTTTTTTGTGGCCAAAATTAATTAATTTTAAGACGAAAAATAATTTATCACAAATTAGATACATCATTAGTGACAAAATAATTTGTCAGTGGTAACTTTAAATTCGTGACTAACAGTACTCAATAAATGATGCCAATTTAATTTTTTGTGGAAAATTTTAGTACGTAAAACTTTGCTACAATTTTTTTTATTTCGTCACTAAAAGTATGTGTCTCATATATTTAGGCACGAAAAGTAATTTTTGTCACTATAAGTGAACAATTAGTGACGATTTTCATGTTGTAGCTAATAGTTTCGTAGCTATATATCATATTTCTTGTAGTGTTATATGAAGTCAAAATTATAAACTGCCGATTCACTAACTAAATCCGTGGGAAGAAAATTAATTCTCCAAACCTCAATAGAGCTGGATTTAAAGCCAATTGAACCTCTCTCTCTTCTCCATTCTTTGTTCTTTCTCCCTCTAAAATTTTCACGATTAATTTATAATTTCAATTTTTGATTTTGATCCTTCATGGATTTTTAGAAGAACATGTAGGATCCTTCTTTAAAAATGTAGAAGAAATTGTTTTGTTTTAGTTCCTTTTAATAAGTTTGAAAATATTCAATTACTTCACTTTGATTTTGTTACTCTTGAGTCCAGGACTTAAAAAATAATAATTAATGGGTATGTTTTTTTTAAAAATAAATTTAATTTGTTAGATATGTTCTAAATAAGTCTATTGAAAAATTATTTATTCATAAAATGCATTAGTTGTTGATAATTTTTATACCAAACATCTATTAAAAAAAACTTCAACAATGATAATGGTGAAAAATGTATAGTTGTATAGATAAATAAGAAGAAAGAAAGAGAAAGAAAATATAAAATCAGAAAAAAATGGATATTAAAAAAAATAGGCAACTCACTCTCTTAAAGAGAGTGAAATACATTTTCTATACCAACTCAACACTTAAGGGGTTATTTATTCTATTTTAAAGTAGTTCAAGGGGTAATAGGACTCCCGTGAAAGGTAGGTGCGTAGTTGAAAATTCGATAATAGGCTGGGGAGTCATTTGGCCATTTTCTCCTTTAATAAAGGATGAATTGTCGATCCCTTTAATAAAGGATGAATTACCAGCTGATCCCTTTGATAAATGATGAATTGCCAGTTGGTCCCTTTGATAAATAATGAATTACCTCTTGATCCCTTTAACATTGTGATTGTGAAGCCGAAATTACTGCGAATAATAAATCTTATAATTATAAGAGCAAATACATGAAATTGAGGCATGATGTCATAAAACAATTGTTGAGAGATGGAGTAATTTCCATTGATTATATGAAGTGGAAATTGAATACGGCCGATTCACTAACTTAACCCGTGGGAAGAAAATTAATTTTCCAAACCTCAATAGAGATGGATGTAAAGCCAATTGAACCGCTCTCTCTTCCTCATTATTTATTCTATGGATGTAAAGCCAATTGAACCGCTCTCTCTTCCTCATTATTTATTCTTTCTCCCTCTAAAATTTTCATGATTAATTTATAATTTGAGTTTTTAATTTTGATTCTTTATGGGTTTTTAGGAGAACATGTAGGATCCTTTTTTAAAAATGTAGAAGAAATTTCTTTGTTTTAGTTTCTTTTAATAAGTTTGAAAATAATATTTAAATATTCAATTACTTCACTTTGATTTTGTTACTCTTGAGTCCATGACTTAAAAAAAAAAATTAATGGGTATGTTTTTTTAAAAATAAATATAATTTGTTAGATATGTTCTAAATAAGTCTATTGAAAAATTATTTATTCATAAAATGCATTAGTTGTTGATAATTTTTATACCAAACATCCATTAAAAAAAGCTTCAATAATGATAATGGTTAAAAATGTATAGTTGTATAGATAAATAAGAAGAAAGAAAGAGAAAAAAAATATAAAATCAGAAAAAAAATGGAAATTAAAAAAAATAGGCAATTCACTCTCTCAAAGAGAGTGAAATACACTTTCTATACCAACTCAGCACTTAAGGGGTTATTTATTCTATTTTAAAGTCGTTCAAAGGGTAATATGACTCCCTTGAAATGTAGGTGCGTAGCTGAAAATTCGGTAATAGACTGGGGTCATTTGGCCATTTTCTCCTTTAATAAAGGATGAATTATCAATTCATGTAATAAATGATGAATTAACAGCTGATCCTTTTGATAAATGATGAATTGCCAGTTGGTCCCTTTGATAAAGGGTGAATTGCCTCTTGATCCCTTTAACATTGTGATTGTGATGTTGAAATTACTATGAAGAATAAATCTTATAATTATAAGAGCAAATACATGAAATTGAGGCATGATGTCAAAAAACAGTTGTTGAGAGATGGAGTAATTTCCATTTATTCTATGAAGTCAAAATTGAATACGGTCGATTCACTAACTATACCCGTAGGAAGAAAATTAATTCTCCAATCCTCAATAGAGATGAATTTAAAGTCAATTGAACCCCTCTCTCTCTTTTTCATTCTTTATTCTTTCTCCCTCTAAAATTTTCATGATTAATTTATAATTTGAGTTTTTGATTTTGATTCTTCATGGATTTTTATGTGAACATGTAGGATTCTTCTTTAAAAATGTAGAAGAAATTATTTTGTTTTAGTTCCTTTTAATAAATTTGAAAATATTATTTAAATATTCAATTACTTCACTTTGATTTTGTTACTCTTGAGTCCATGACTTAAAAAATAATAATTAATGGGTATTTTTTTTAAAAAATAAATTTAATTTATTAGATAAGTTCTAAATAAGTCTTTTGAAAAATTATTTATTCATAAAATGCATTAGTTGTTGATAATTTTTATACCAAACATCCATTAAAAAAAGCTTCAACAATGATAATGGTGAAAAATGTATAGTTGTATAGATAAAAAAGAATAAAGAAAGAGAAACAAAATATAAAATTAGAAAAAAAAATGGAAATTAAAGAAAATAAATATTCAACTCACTCTCTCAAAGAGAGTGAAATACACTTTCTATACCAACTCAACACTTAAGGGGTTATTTTATTCTAGTTTAAAGTAATTCAAGGGGTAATAGCACTCTCGTGAAAGGTAGGTGCATAGTTATAAATCCGGTAATAGGTTGGGGGGTCATTTGGCCATTTTCTCCTTTAATAAAGGATGAATTGTCGATCCCTTTAATAAAGGATGAATTACCAGCTGATCCCTTTGATAAATGATGAATTGTCAGTTGGTTCCTTTGATAAAGTATGAATTGCCTCTTTATCCCTTTAACATTGTGATTGTGAAGCCGAAATTACTGCGAAGAATAAATCTTATAATTATACGAGCAAATACATGAAATTGAGGCATGATGTCATAAAACAGTTGTTGAGAGATGGAGTAATTTCCATTTATTATATGAAGTCAAAATTGAATACGGCAGATGCACTAACTAAACCCATGGGAAGAAAATTAGTTCTCTAAACTTCAATAGAGATGGATTTAAAGTCAATTGAACCTCTCTCTCTTTTCCCCATTCTTTATTCTTTCTCCCTCTAAAATTTTCATGATTAATTTATAATTTAAGTTTTTGATTTTGATTCTTCATGGGTTTTTATGAGAACATGTAGGATCCTTCTTTAAAAATGTAGAAGAAATTGTTTTGTTTTAGTTCCTTTTAATAAGTTTGAAAATTTTAATTAAATATTCAATTACTTCACTTTGATTTTGTTACTCTTGAGTCCATGACTTAAAAATAGTAATAATTAATGGGTATATTTTTTTTTAAATAAATCAATTGGTTAGATATGTTCTAAATAAGTCTATTGAAAAAATATTTATTCATAAAATGCATTAGTTGTTGATATTTTTTATACCAAACATCCATTAAAAAAAGCTTCAACAATGATAATGGCGAAAAATGTATAGTTGTATAGATAAATAAGAGGGATAAGGGTCTGAAAAATATCCCAACTTTGGTCGAATTTGTTGTTGCGATACTAAACTTCAATGAGGACCTATTACCTCCCTAGACTATTTAATACCGTATTTTAAACATATATATTTGCCCATGTGGACATAAAAATAATGCAAAATTATAAATAGTAATGTGTCAACGTGGGCACATATATATCTTTAAAATACACTATTAAATAGTTCAGGGGGGTAAAAACTACACTATTAAATAGTTCAAGGGGGTAATAGGTCCTCATGAAAGTTTAGTATCGCAACAACAAATTCGACCAAAGTTGGGTATTTTTCAGACCCTTATCCCTAAATAAGAAGAAAGAAAGAGAAAGAAAATATAAAATCATAAAAAAACGGAAATTAAAAACAAATAGGCAACTCACTCTCTCAAAGAGAGTGAAATACACTTTATGTACCATCTCAGCATTTAAGGGATTATTTATTCTATTTTTAAAGTAGTTCAAGGGGTAATAGGATTCCCATGAAAGGTAGGTGCGTAATTGAAAATCCGATAATAAGTTGAGGGGTCATTTGGCCATTTTCTCCTTTAATAAAGGATGAATTGTCTATCCCTTTAATAAATGATGAATTACCAGCTGATCCCTTTGATAAATGATGAATTGTCAGTTGGTCCCTTTGATAAAAGATTGATTGCCTCTTGATCCCTTTAAAATTGTGATTGTGAAGCCGAAATTACTGCGAAGAATAAATCTTATAATTATAAGAGCAAATACATGAAATTGAGGCATGATATCATAAAACAGTTGTTGAGAGATGGAGTAATTTCCATTGATTATATGAAGTCAAAATTGAATACGGCCGATTCACTAACTAAACCCGTGGGAAGAAAATTAATTCTCCAAACCTCAATAGAGATGGATTTAAAGCCAACTGATTGTCAATAGAGATGGTAACCCAACATATGTGACTGGAGATACCATGAAGTAGGTTCATATGGGTAATAACAAATCAATATTGACACTGCGCGCTAACTAAAAGTGCTACTGAAAATGAGGGATGAGTTATTAACTCTTAATGAATTCATAGTCCTTTATTATTATTTTTTTATTTTTTATTATTATTATTATTATTATTATTATTATTAAGGCAAATAATAATAATAATAATAATAATATATATATATATATATATATTTGACCTCACATTTGCAATCACGAAGGTAACATGTATCAAACATCAGCAAAATCAGCCAACTCTCAAACATCAAAAGGACCCTCGAATTCGTTCGGAACTCATACATACAAACCACATATGCAAATCAATTGTACTTGACGTTCTAGACTCAATGAAACCGTTAAAATACAAATTTGAGGTCTCCTTGACCCAACATCCGTGAAAACCACAAGAAACTAACTCAATGTAAAAAAAGAGAGAGGCTAAAACAAGCTCAGAACCTCTGAAAAATCAACCAAGATCTCACATGGGCCTAAAATCATCCCCCGAATCTAACGAAACTCTCGAAATTCTGATCCGAGCATCCGAACCCTGAATATTAACCAAAGTCGACCCAAAGGTTAAGTTTTCACAATTTCACAACTTAGGACCTCAAATTCCCAAAAGGACTCATAATCTGAAACCGACAAATCTCACAGATTAAATTTCAATTTTAGGACTGCTGGAATCAACAGAATTCCATTTGACACTCGAAACTCCAAAAAACACAAAAAATCTCTTTCTTAACAAAATTAGTCTTTCAAACTCAAAACTTACAAAATTCTCAACCTTAAACTCAAAGTTCGAAATAAACTTTCAAAACTCGATCATTGAAGACTCGGGGTCGATATCGGGAGGGATAAAATGATAAATTCATGAAATTTTCCAAAAATGACCAATTGAATCATTACAGGATACTTGAATTAGTATTCTATCTTTGTGTTTAACGGATTGCTTTTAGATTGAAATCTGTTTAAGTTTTACTTAGAAAATTAGACAATAATGTGCTACTTGATAATCTTAGTCTAGAATCAATGAGTAGTTAGCGAAATTAATTCTTGAGAAAATTATATAAATTTAATTTATCATCAAACTTTGAATCTTATTGCATATAACACAAGATCTTCGGATAGTTTTAGAAATACAAAATATTTTTTATTTCTATGTTAGCCTTTTTATGAATGTTCCTGCAACACAAATTAATATGATCAAACAAAAAACTAATATCTTTTTTCAAATGCTTCCTCGCATCGCGCGGGTACTAAACAAGTTTTTTTTTTTTAATTACAAAAACCTCCCAATTTATTTTTTTAATTAAAAAATATATTATTAACTATTAAACACTGTGTAGCATTTTTTCACACTATTAGGGGCCGTTTGGTTATTAGTTAGAGTTATACAGGTATTAGTTATGTAGGGTTTAGTTATGCATGTATTAGTTATGTTGGGTTTAGTTATGTTGAGTTTAGTTATGTAGGGTTTAGTTATGTTGGGTTTAGTTATGTGAGTATTAGTTATGCATGTATTAGTTATGTAGGTATTATTTAGTTATGTAGAAATTACAATACATGAATTATTAAATATTGAGTTTGTTGTAAATTAATATATATTATATACAAATAAATAAGTAAGCAAATAGTATAAATTCTCCCTCTTTTTAAATAAAAAAAGAATTATCCCTTTATGCTTAAGTGGGAATTCTATTTATTTTTTTGTTATTTTTTTTTAATGTTTATAGCTTATAAAAATAAATATCTTTAGTACGTTTTTTTTTAAACTCAAACGAACACTAAAATTAGGTCTTACAATTTAATTTCTTGATTTATTGGGACAACCGAAGGAAGGTGAAGCTGCATTATGCAACTTTTCACTTTTTATATCACTATTCAACGTTCAATACCCTATTTAATATTCTACAACTTACTTTTTTTAAAAAATAATCTAATATTGCTATACTGATGATGGGTTAGGTGATGTTCTCAACAAAAGAAAGATTTAAAAGTAAATTAATAGATGTATAATTTACTATTTTAATACATATATAATTAATACCAAATAACTTATTCCACCTTTTATCATACATAACTTATACATCGATTTCCTCATAAGTTATGTTGATATTAATTATGTAGGACTACAAAAAATGCAACCAAACACTGTATACAATTTAATACATGAATAACTTTTATACAACATTTAGAATCCTATCAACCAAACATGGTATAAGTTATATTGACTTTTCTACCTAAATGAAAACTTCTACAAAACATAGTAAATGATAACGCTCAAATCACCCTCCAAAACTAATTAAAAGAGTGAGTGATCGTTGTCAGTAAAAAGTTGTCGAATCCCACAAGGAATGGTGTATCGTAGATGATTCCTTATCAAGATTGTAATAGTAGGAACAATTGGGTGGATGGAACCACCAACTTAATAGAAAGCTTTGGTTATCAATTATCAAAATTAAGCTAGAAATTAAACGAAATCAAGAGTTAATAAGGAATCTAGGGTGCGGGGATTGGAAGTCAATCTCACTTAGGGGTAATTATATTGCTCTATAGTTATGAACATTCACGAATAGGCTATGTCGTCTTCATTGACACTAATCATCTTTCGATCTCAAAACATCTATGCATAGAATCTCCTTTCGGTCTCATCTATATGTCAGTTCAAAACAACCTAATACCTTACTCTATCCTATCTTTCAAGAATAGAGTAAATATAGTATCATAGGGAGTGGCTATAGATGTCACATCAAAACTGTCACTCCCCGAGCCTACACCCTGGGAGAGACTGGAACTCGGAGACCATTTCTGGCCCCAAGCGAACGCTTGGCCTGACTTACTTAACTCAGCGGAAGACTTAACTCAATGAAACAGTCTCAAATAATAACTTAAAGAATAATAAGTTGGCCAAAATGGCTCTTAAGTCTTAAACAACATCTGAAAGATAAAGAAAGACATCTCAACTAATAACTATTTGACTGTCTATGAAGCCTCTAAAACACTGAGATGGATTGGGACAAACCTCACAACATCCTAATAAATGAAAGGATGAAAGCGAATAAAAGAGTCCTCCGGAATGCAAGGAGGCTCACCACCGACTCTGAGTTGCTCAACTGGATCAACGAGGTGCTGGATGCTGATCCTGGTTACCTGCGTCTGCATCATAATAAGATGCAGTCCAACTGGCATCAGTACATTGAATGTACGAGTATCCAAGTTGGAATGCTAAACCACACATAGGCTAGAAGGAATCTGAAAGAAACTGAATAACTTACCTGGCTCACTCAACTCAACCTGACTAACTCATTTCAATATAAAGCAATTTAAAGCAAGTGCAATATAAAGAAAAGTTGTTTAAAACATGATATAAACTCTGTGTGTATGCAAAGATACAATAAATCTGAGATGTATGTAGAAATACAATAATTGTTGTGGGAGTTTCTCTAACCGACAACCATCACATAAGAGCTATAGTGATGATACAACGATCAACCTCACGCTGCCAGAGCATTCTACACCCGACCAAAGGTACATAATCTAAACTGCCTAATGGATCCACTAGTCTATCTTGAAAAGGATTCATCTAAACAAAGGTATGATCCTTTTCTACCCATAGTGGCTACATGGTTCTATGTGGGCTGTGGGTTCTTTGAACGCTCCCTCAATTCGGTGCTCAATACTACTCCCAAAATATACTAGCTCTTATGTTTTTAAAACATACTTCTTCTGTGATTTGAGATTAGTGCTCAAAAACATAGCTCAAAAGCTATCTTGGAAATCTCAGTTCCCCTGCTTGCTTCATTTAGAAAGCTATTACTCTTTTCTGAAAACTAGCCCGAAGGCTCTTTGGAAATCTCAGTTTCCGTTCTTATTTAAATATGAAAACATTTTAAATCTCTTTGGGAATACTTAGTCCCCATATACTTTTGAAGAAATGAACTTCGAACTTTAATCTCTACTCTTTACTCAACTTGAACTTTAAGTCTTAAAACAAAGTTAAAACATTTGGAAAACTCTAAGGACTCATCTTGACTTGACTCTTACTTCTCTTGACTTTGATCTTAACTTTCCTTGAATTAGATTATGGATTCAAGGTTCATGATCTCATGTTTATGGATGATTTCATGATGTTTAGATGTATTTTAAAATGTTAGAATTGACTAGGAAACATAGGTACATCACTTAGGAACACGTACGAGAAGGTAGGGAACGAATGGGGAGAACTGGTGTCCCTGGTGCTCTGAGTGGCGTGAGGCACCAAGCCCCAAACCTCAGAGAGCTGGGTAGGGCGCTCTGGCTGGGGCGACGCGCTAGAGGCCAAACCTCAGAGAACATTTTGGGGGGTGCTGAGAGGTGCGACACCCCAACCCCTGTACCCAGGTGTTCTCGACTTTTCTCCTCCGTTTTTCATATCTAAACCCTCCAAACTTCCATGATACTTTCCCCAAACCCCTAGGATCAATTGTACCCTCAATATACAACCAATCTAACTCGCAAAACAACTCGGAAACATGAATCAATTCAACACTGGGCATTCAACAATCAACCCACAAGAATTTAACAATGTTCTTCAAGGACTTCACTTTCTTAACATTCAAACAACTCCAATTTCGCTGAATTGAAACAAGTTAGTGTGTGGGTGAACTAACCCAACACGAAAGAAATATCACATACCTTAATAGGGATCACTACGACGAATTCTACTCGCAAGCTTGACTGAATCTTGGTTTTGCTCCTTTTCTTTCTTCCTTGCTCTTTTCTCCAAGCCCTAAGCGTGAATATAATTTTCTAATCTGGCCAAAATAAGATTTTACCCAAATAAATCCCTAAAAATGAATTAGGAGATTAATTAGAGAAAAGACTACTTTGCCCTTCCCTCAATCCGGATTGAGCCTTTCCTTAATTCAACAGCCCAACTTCCGAAAGGCATATCTCACTCATACGATGTCAGAATTTTGCAAACTCGGCGGCGTTGGAAAGATCTCTCCAAGGGATTTCCAACCATATCAAAAGATGCTCCTAAATCTTCCTGATCTAGGATTTATGGCCTTTTGAAAATGGCCAAAACTCACTTTCTTAACTTAGACAAAATTTCCAGATTTCCTTATTATTTCCAAGTATCAATATTTCATATTTTAATCTCTTTATAGTCGTTTCTAGGTGTGAGATGTTACAATATCTCCCCCTTGGGAATATTCATCCTCGAATGAGCTTTATTTCACTAAGCTAAGGGTAGCAACATCAAGTTCAACACTCAACAAGCAAAAGTAGGTAACAACATGCATACTCATAATTTAGCTAGTACTAAGAAGAGGATTAGTAACTTGATCTGAATTTTCTCCGGATCCAAAGAGGTGTGGATATCTCTTCTTCATATCCTCTTCAGCTTCCCAAGTAGCTTCTTCAACAAATTGGTTCCTCCAAAGGACTGACTGATGCGACCTCCTTTGTTCTCAACTTGCGAACTTGGCAATCTAAAATCTGGATTGGAATCTCCTTATAAGATAAATTATCCTTAATCTCAACATTTTCAGTTTGCACTATCAATGAAGGATCTCCCATGCACTTCTTCAACATAGAGATGTGAAATACTGGATGCACCACTACTAACTCTTGTGGTAGCTCCAACTCATAAGCTACATTGCCAATCCTCTTGACTATGCGATAAGGTCCAATATACCGGGGACTAAGTTTCCTTTGCTTACCAAACCTCATCACACCCTTCATGGGTGAAACCTTCAAATACACCCAATCATCTACTTCAAACTCTAGTGGGCTTCTCCTAGCATCTGTGTAGGATTTTTGACGACTCTGCGCCGTTTTCAACCCCTCCTGAATCACCTTGACCTTCTCCATGGCTTGGTGAACTAAATCTGGTCCTATCAACCCTGCTTCACCAACTTCAAACCATCCAATAGGAGATCTGCATCTTCTCCCATAAAGAGCTACATATGGAGCCATCTGGATGCTAGAATGATAACTGTTGTTGTAAGAGAATTCAATGAGAGGTAGATGATTATCCCAATTACCTTTGAAATCAATCACACAAGCCCTCAACATATCTTCTAATGTCTGAATAGTACGCTCTGCTTGTCCATCTGTCTGAGGATGAAAGGCAGTACTCAAGTTCACCTTTGACCCCAAACCTTTCTGAAAAGATTTCCAGAATTGTGCAGTAAATTGTGCACCTCTATCTGAAATAATGGAGACCGGAACTCCATGAAGTCTTACCACCTCCTGAATATAAAGCTTAGCATAATCTTCTGCTGAGTTGGTAGTCTTTACGGGCAAAAAGTGGTCTGATTTTGTCATTCTGTCGATAATCACCCAAATAGAATCATGTTGCCTGCGAGACCTTGGTAACCCTGTGATGAAGTCCATATTAATCATCTCCCACTTCCATTTTGGAAGTTCTATATTTTGAGCCAAACCACCAGGCCTTTGGTGCTTTACTTTCACTTGTTGGCAATTTGGACACTTAGCAACAAATTCAGCAATGTCCTTCTTCATACCATTCCACCAATATACTTCTCTAAAATCACGGTACATTTTGGTGGAACCCGGATGGATGGAATAGCTGGAGCTATGAGCTTCCTCCATGATTCTCCCTTGGAGTTCATCCACCATTGGTACACACAATCTACCTTGGTATTTCAACACACCATCTCCCCCTTGTTCAAAAACTAATACTTTTCGCTTTTGAACATTTGCCTTCAAGTCAAGCAAAATGGGGTCTTGGTCTTGCTTTTCCTTCACTTTTGACACTAGTGATGATTTTGCCCCGTTCGTCACCACTATTCCTCCTTCTGTGGAATCCATAAGTCTGACTCCCAGGAGTGCAAGTCTGTGCACATCTTTGGCTAACTCTCTCTTTTCTTCCTCAACATGGGTGGTACTACCCATAAATAACCTGCTTAAAGTATCAGCAACCACATTAGCCTTACCTGGGTGGTAAAGAATACTCATGTCATAATCCTTGAGTAATTCCAACCACCTTCTCTGTTTAAGATTGAGCTCCTTCTGAGTGAACACATATTGCAAACTCTTGTGGTCAGTGAATATATTAACAT
Organism: Solanum stenotomum; assembly: GCF_019186545.1. Taxonomy (NCBI): domain Eukaryota; kingdom Viridiplantae; phylum Streptophyta; class Magnoliopsida; order Solanales; family Solanaceae; genus Solanum; species Solanum stenotomum. The sequence goes on from NC_064291.1 coordinate 27,538,769, forward strand.
GAACACCATACAAGTAGTGTCGCCAAATCTTCAAGGCGAAACTACCGCAACCAACTCTAAGTCATGGGTTGGATAATTTTTCTCATGAACCTTCAATTGTCTGGAGGCATAAGCTATCACCTTGCCATTGTGCATTAACACACAACCCAAACCAACTCTGGATGCATCACAGTACACCACAAAACCTTGAGTATCCTCTGGTAAGGTCAAAACTGGGGCAACCTTGAGTATCCTCTGGTAAGGTGAAAACTGGGGCACTAGTCAACCTCTTCTTCAATTCCTGAAAACTTTTCTCACAAGCTTCAGACCATTGAAACTTCACTGTTTTCTGAGTCAACTTCATCAAAGGAGACGAAATGGACGAGAAACCCTCAACAAATCTCCTATAATAGCTAGCCAAGCCCAAGAAACTCCTAATATCAGTTGGAGATGTGAGTCTAGGCCAATTCTGCACTGCTTCAATTTTTTGAGTATCAACTCTAATACCATCACCGAAAATAATATGGCCCAAGAATGCCACAGACTCAAGCCAAAACTCACACTTAGAGAACTTGGCATACAACTCTCTATCCTTCAAGGTCTGAAGAACTATTCTGAGATGACTAACATGATCTTCTTCATTCCTTGAATAGATTCGTATGTCATTAATGTAGACGATAACAAACATATCTAAATAAGGTTTAAAGACCCTGTTTATAAGATCCATGAACACTGCTGGTGCATTGGTCAAACCAAATGACATGACCAAGAACTCATAATTGCCATATCTAGCCCTGAATGCTGTCTTTGGAATGTCACATTCCCTAACTTTCAACTGATGGTAGCCTGATTTGAGGTCAATTTTTGAAAAACAGGTGGCACCCTGAAGTTGATCAAATAAATCATCTATCCTTGGAAGAGGATACTTATTCTTGATAGTAACCTTATTTAATTGACGGTAATCTATACACATCCTAAGGGAACCATCTTTCTTTCTCACAAACAAGACTGGAGCGCCCCAAGGTGAGACACTTGGTCGAATGAAACCCTTATCTAATAGATCTTTTAACTGCTGTTTCAACTTTTTCAACTCTGCTGGTGCCATTCTGTATGGCGGAATAGAGATAAGGCAAGTATCTGGAATGATGTTTATGCCGCAGTCTATTTCTCTCTCAGGAGGGACTCTGGGTAGATCATTAGGAAAACTTCTGGAAACTCTCTTACTATAGGAATTGACTGAATGGGAGGTACCTCAGCACTTGAGTCATTAACTCGGACTAAGTGATAGATACAACCCTTTGAAACTAACTTTCTTGCCTTAAGGTACGAAATGAAACGACCCTTAGGCACTGCTAAACTACTACTCCATTCTATAACTGGCTCATTAGGAATCTGAAACTTGACAACTCGAGTTCTGCAATCTATTGATGCATAACAGGCATGAAGCCAGTCCATACCTAGAATGACATCAAAATCTACCATGTCTAGTTCAACTAGGTCAGCCATGGTGTCTTTGTGATTGATGGAAACAGGACAATCACGATAGACTCTTTTTGCTAGAATAGACTCCCCAACAGGTGTGGAAACACAGAAAGGTTCACAAAGTTTCTCAGGGAGAATTTCAAACTTATTTGACAAACTTGCTCCTAGGTCTAGCAAAGCATAAACGTTCAAAAGTAAAGACTTTGATCATACTAGTGACAATATCTGGAGAGTTTTCTTGCTCTTGGCGACCGGTGATTGCATAGAGACGGTTTGTTCCTCCGCTAGTACCAAAAGTAGCTCATCTAGGTGCAACCCTGTATGGTGGAGCAACTAAATAAAATTGGGCTCTATTTCCCCCGTTACCCTGCCTGTTATTTGGACACTCTCGCATGAAATGTCCACTCTGACCACACTTGAAACAACCAGTGGAGCCTTTAAGACAAATACCTGAATAGTTCCTACCACACTTGGTGCAGGCAGGAGGCTTACTACCCCCTTGCGCCACACTACCTTGTGAATAGGTAGGTTTAATTCTGGAATTTTGACCATAATACTCATTCTTGTTCTTAGGTGCAGGTGCACTAGTAGATGATGGAGCAGGTCCCTTCTATTTCTATTGGAAAGACGATCGGTTTGCATTACTCTTCTGCTGCCCGAACTCATTCCCTGTCTTAGCTCTCTTGTTCTTGAACCCCTCTCTATCCCTCAGCTTCTCTTCCTCTACCTGCTGTACATAGACCATCAACCTCGAGATGTTCATGTCCCCAATAAGCATTGCTGCCCGGCCCTCTTTGCTTGATAGACAACCCAAACCAACAACAAACAAACTCATTCTACCCCTCATGTCCGCAACCATTTCAGGAGCATAGCGAGACAGTTGGGTGAACTTCAGCCCATACTCATGCACACTCAAAGAATCTTGCTTAAGTGTGAGGAACTCACGTACCTTGGCCTCTTTCAGTTCCCGGGGAAAGAAACGCCCCAAGAAAGCCTCTTCAAAACATGCCCAACTCGCAGGTGGTGCATCCTCAGCTCTACCTCCTTTCCACTGATCAAACCAAGTCCTAGCAATATTCTTCATCTGATATGCAGCTAGCTCAACTCTCGCAGTATCAGCAACATGCATCACCTCAAATACCTTTTTCAACTCATCAATGAAGTTCTCCGGATCCTCAGTAGTGCTCTAACTAGTGAAACTTGGAGGGTTCATCCTCAAGAACTCACGAATCCTTGAAGTTTCAGCCTCTTCTTGTCGAGCTCCTCTTTGTTGCCTAGCTTGATTAGTCACAACTTGACTGAGCATCCTTATAGCCTTACGGAACTCAGCATTGGTAAGTTCCCCTTGAGGTTGCACTTTAGGTGCATTGGGTAACTCTTGTTCCTCGACATTCCTCCTAGCTGGACGACCTCTGACTGCTCTTCGTGGAGACATGATTATTTGAAACACGCGCAACCACGAATTAGAGGGAAACTTTTAGAGATTAAACTCTAATGCCCGAGATGGATATGAAGAAAGTGAAGAATTTCCTAAATGTTGCAGCCTCCTAATTATAGATGTGACGCTCTTCACACCGATAACTAGGACTCTACAGACACGGCTTCATAGACTCCCTAGGACTTTTGAACTCTGTACTCTGATACCAAGTTTGTCACGCCCCGAGCCTACACCCTGGGCGGGACTGGCACTCGGAGACCATTTTTGGCCCCAAGCGAACCCTTGGCCTGGCTTACTTAACTCAGCAGAAGACTTAACTCAATGAAATAGTCTCAAATAATAACTTAAAGAACAATAAGTTAGCCAAAATGGCTCTTAAGTCTTAAACAACATCTGAAAGATAAAGAATGACATCTGAACTAATAACTATATGACTGTCTATGAAGCCTCTAAAACACTGAGATGGATTTTGGGACAAACCCCACAACATCCTAATAAATGAAAGACTGAAAGCGAATAAAAGAGTCATCCGAAATGCAATGAGGCTCACCACTGACTCTGAGCTGCTCAACTGGATCAACGAGGTGCTGGATGTTGATCCTGGTTACCTGTGTCTGCGTCATAATAAGATGCAGGCCAACTGGCATCAGTACATTTAATGTACGAGTATGCGAGTTGGAATGCTAAACCACACACATGCTAGAAGGAATCTGAAAGAAACTGAATAACTTACCTGACTCACTCAACTCAACCTGACTGACTCATTTCAATATAAAGCAATTTAAAGCAAGTGCAATATAAAGAAAAGCTGTTTAAAACATGATATAAACTCTGTATGTATGCAAATATACAATAAATTTAAGATGTATATAGAAATACAATAACTGTGTGGTAGTTTCTCTAACCGACAACCATCACATAAGAGGTATAGTGATGATATAACGATCAACCTCACGCTGCCAGAGCATTCTACACCCGGCCAAAGGCACATAATCTGAACTACCTAATGGATCCACTAGTCTATCTTGAAAAGAATTCATCCAAAAAAAGGTATGATCCTTTTCTACACATGGTGGCTACATGGTTCTATGTGGGCTGTGGGTTCTTTGAACTCTCCCTCAATTCGGTGCTCAATACTACTCCCAAAATATACTAGCTCTTATGTTTTTAAAACATACTTCTTCTGTGATTTGAGGTTAGTGCTCAAAAACTTAGCTCAAAGGCTATCTTGGAAATCTTAGTTCCCCTACTTGCTTCATTTAGAAAGCTATTACTCTTTTCTGTCAACTAGCCCGAAGGCTCTTTGGAAATCTCAGTTTTCGTTCTTATTTAAATGTGAAAACATTTAAATCTCTTTGGGAATACTTAGTCCCTATATACTTTTGAAGAACTGAACTTTAAACTTTACTCTTTACTCTTTACTCAACTTGAACTTTAAGTCTTAAAACAAAGTTAAAACATTTGGAAAAGACTTTTGGAAAACTCTAAGGACTCATCTTGACTTGACTCTTACTTTTCTTGACTTTGATCTTAACTTTCCTTGAATTGGATTATGGATTCAAGGTTCATGATCTCATGTTTATAGATGATTTCATTATGTTTAGATGTATTTTAGAATGTTAGAATCGACTAGGAAACATAGGTACATCACTTAGGAACATGTTGTTGGGCTATTGTATCTTGGAGGGGACAAGTCAAGAGATATACTGCTGGATCGGTGTAGATTATGCCTCAGTGGGCTTGAATCTCCTTAAAGAGAGCGAGATATTCGTGCCTCAGCCTAAAGATTTGTTTATGCATTTTTGTCATTTTATTTTCTACTGTAATTTATATTATTTGTGGTATAATACACCAACAAGAACTTTAGTTGATATTGAGTCACCAAAATAAACAATATCTTCTCCTTTCTCAACTTGGATGTATGACACAAAATTATTTTTGTTTATACAAATGTGCCTTATAGCACCAAGAGTCTATCACTTAATTTCTCAATTTGGCCTCAATATATATTTATTTCTGAAATATCGCAATAATCATATCATCTGTTTCAATCGAACTTATTTTTAGCTTAGCAATATTGTCATTTCTTTCCAATATTTTTTTGCATTGAGGTGCATTTTTCCTGAAGATTTTACTAGTAGCATTGGACTTGTAACCATGTCTATTCACATACCTGTATTTTCTTTACCATAGACAGAATGACTTTAATAGTAGTAGTCAGGATAGCACCAACATCAGTATCATCAATAGTTTCTGTATTCATAATTTAAATTAGTTTCTTAGATTGTTGGGGAAACAATTAAAATATCACAATAATAATATAACTTAGTATATAGCAAAATAGTTGTCCAAAAAATAAGATGAATATTACTACGATGATATATAAATAATATTGCAGAAAATTAATACTTGAGTCGTGTTATACACTGTCCTAAGAAAGTATTTCAAAGGTGTTAAATGTTTCCTCAAAATTAAACAAACCTTCCCTATATAAATAGAAAATACATGAATCAGCAAGTTAATTAACATTATCAAATTATTAGTGGAAAAATAAAAAGAAACAAAGCCAAATTTATAATTAACCAGAACAGAAAGTTATTATAAAGGAGAGAGAGGCCGAAAGGATAGAAGGAAAAAAAGAGTAAATGGAGAATATTATTTTCTTACTGTTATTCATTCCATTTGAAAGATGGAATTGAAAGTTATTTAAAGAAGGAGAAACCAATCAAAAGAAGACAAGTGTCAAGACACTTCTCCTCACAAAGGACTTTCAAAATACCAGCACTTCTCTTTCAATTGCCCACGTTTCAAGTAAGAAAAACTTCTCCAATACACTATATATTTGACTTTGTAAATACACTTCAAAATAAATTCATTTGAAATAAATATTTACTTATATAGCATAGAAAAAAGTAGAAAATATTACGTTTAAACATTCATATATAGTTGCACCAATAATGTGTAGAATATGACAAACAAATCATTTATTCTTCCAACATTCCTCTTGAATATGAACTTAAGTTGTGTTTGAATTCCACATTTCAGTACCAACGTTCATGAAATTTTATACTTTTATGTGTCATATGTAACCAAAATTTTCAATCCAACAAATACATTTGATTATTGTAAGCATTTCTCTTTATTTTTTTTAATAGGAGCCATCAGAAATCTTAAGTAAATCCCCTGAAGCATAATTACTCTTTTCATACCAAAGTTGATGTTTTGTAAACAAAATAACAATATCTTTTAAAAGATACAGGTAGCAATGAAATCAAACAAAAACTTTTTGCAAAACTTAAAAATGATCTGCTCGCAATGTGGCGGTGCGCGCGGGTTGAGCTTAAATCGCAAAATTTTTAATTCGTCCCGCTCCGCATAGCAATTTTTTTAATTTTCAACCCGTCCGTCCCGCATAGACCCGCCTTTCATAATGTTTTTAATATTATTATGTTTAGTTAAGTTTGTTATTAAAAATAAATTCATTTTGTCATAACATTGTATTAATTTAATAGAACATAACTTAAAAATTATTTTTTAGAAGTCAATTAGGAAACATGTAAGAAATTGTATTTACTTTTATTGAACCATTTTCATTTATCATCTTGAATACTTTAGTAGCTTTAAACAAATTATCTTAATAAATAACATGTCAAAAGTTAAAATTAAATTTGAAGCCGCATAAAATTGCATATACCTGCAACCGCCCCGCTACACATTAATTTTGAAAAAACCCACTTTAACCCACCCTCACAACCTTAAATCCGCCCACCCCGAATAGCCTTAACCCATCCTATCCCGCCCCGCATCATTGCCGTCCTTATCTGCAACTTAAAATAGAAGGAGAAAATGCAGGGTTTTATAGTATATGGAGTGAGAACATCCACTAAAAGTTGTTATCATAGGAAAAAAATTGAGTCATATGAACCGTCAATTCCTGTTGAACATTATCAAATTTGAATGGATGCTGTCATTGTAGATTGTATATGATTAAATAAATTGAAGGTAACTATATATTCAAATAATTATGTAAGATATTTCAAAATTTTCATAATAACATGCATGTAGTCTAGATGGATCACATTATATATTTCCATGTAGCAATTTCATACTTCATTAAAATTTTCACGGATCACATCTTTTTTCTGAGCAGAAAAATCAAATCACAAGTAAAAAGAAAAAACATATCATCAATCCCGCATTTTTGAAAAATCATGCATCATCTGCAAAATATGTAATGAAATAATAATGCTATATAAATGAGACAAGTACAAAATTTAAGTTGTTACCGTAGTTACGTATTCAATTGATCCATTTCTTTATTTATGAACAATTCTGTTGACAATTATTTATGCGATATGATGTAGTATCTTATAAATCACTACAACAATATAGAAGTTCTTACATGCAAGAGAATTGGAGAACTAACATACATGCAAATTGAATTTAAGGTGGTTGCCATTCAAAATTGTAAAACTGGGGGGGCGGGGGGGCGGGGGGGGGGGGNGGGGGGGGGGGGGGGGGGGGGGGGGGGGAGTTATTGAATTTTAAAACTGATACGGTTACCCAATTATTTGATTGGAAACTTGCATAAATATACAACATTAAAAAAATATTTACCATTTATAGTAATAATTATTTTTTCTTATTTGATCACTTTTAATACATTTATAATACAATTTAATACATATTACAAAGAACAATTTATTATTCATATATAATACAAGTTTTATTGATGGATAATACATTTATCATATATTTTAATACACTAATAATAAATGTGTTCATTTCTTACCAAACAAGCATAATATATTTTAAAAAATAATTATAATACATATATATTGCATAAATAATTCACTTCTAATACATATTGCAAATTTAACATAGTATTGTTAAAAATGATAATAAATAAAAAATATCGCTAAAATCAATAATTAATTATGAAAAGGTACCCATCCAAGTAATTTTTCTTTTTATTCCTATCAAAGATAAGGTAATCACAACCCAAGTTGGGATTAGTTTAATAAGGTATTCTAATCCTACATAATGTCGCTAGGAAAGTTCCTTACTGCTAACATGTGACACACACAACTTTTTTTGTGCAGACCAACTTCGTCTAATCAAAAAGATAAAGGATAGTGCTATCCCAATTGAAATCTGCAGATTAGGTAGTGGATACTTGGTCATTTTAGGGAAAATTGAATTTACTACGGAGAAAGTGGAAGCAAACAATAATTAAGAATAATAATAAATGAACCTAACCTTTAGGTAAGAAATGTAATCTTATTTCGTGTATTTCAAATGATATTATAATGGAATAGTTATTTTGAGTTTTAGTTTTTTATTGAACGAAGGTAACATCCAATAGAGGCAATGTAACACTTATGACGTGTGAGCGTTTAGAGTTCAGCATCGAATTACCATCAACAATAGATTGTAAGTAGTTACAATTGATGTATATCGTAGAGACTTGATAAATGAAATTTTCATTTGAATTAGATAGAAAAGTAACAATTACACATTCACACATAAGTAGTTAATAAGATACAAACATTGGTCAAGCAGTAAAAGCCACACATTGTTTAGTTACATAATTCAGAAATACATCTATTTTTTATCGGCTTTGGGTTTATTTAGTTTGATTTGGGCCGCTCCATTTGTCGTTTTCTTGGCCCTCTTTCTGTACATCCTCACTGCTTTGACTTTGTCATCCATGATAATTGGTGCTTTCTCTTCAGCTTGATGTATTTCTTCAACAATTATGCTCCATCGGGGGTTTGAGTCATTCATATCAATTCGCACAAGAAAGTCGAATGACTTGTCTTTACTCAACATCAATTGCGGTAGTAGTAACATTCTTCCTTCTTGATAAGATGTAAACAATTGGATATGTTAGTTGGAAAGGTTTCATTAAGGTACACAATAGACTATATAAATATGCCCTTACATTCAGTCTACTCTATACATTAAGTTCATACATTTACTAAGGTTGATTCTATGTACTCTTGCACATTGCAGCCTAGTAAATATTTAGTCGCTTCAAATAGAATGACTCGCGCATATCGTTCTCCACCACACACTTCAAGTCGTAAGCAGTACCTTCAAAATAAGGGGTAGTATCTTTAATATAAGGTGTTTTGTAATTAGTAAATATTGAATCACGTTTAAACTGAGACTAACCTCATTTCATATTCGACATTCTCACTATTGTAATTGGTACAAGCTGCATTCTCTTTTATAACTTTCACTTCTTTTCTTTGCATTTTTCTTTCTTTTTTATACCTTTCATAGATTCATAGAGGAATTCCATATATTTTCACATCTAGGATTTACATATACAACATATACCACTGTCAAGGGGGAAGTTCTTATTATTTAGGTTAGCCCTCAAATTCAAACATGTGGGCGCAAAATGCTATCCTGCTTTATTGTTATGTAGCAATAGAAGCCTGCTTATGCTGCTTCGGCGGCGCTTTTTCGCCCTCTCTTCACTCTGGACAGGAGCGCTAGTGGACACGGGGAGGGAGCAGGCGAGGCCCGGCTCCAAGTTGTTCAAGAATAGTGGCGTTGAGTTTCTCGATCCTTTGACTTAGGATTAGTAAGTTCTATTTCTCGATGGGGCGGGGAGGGGATATAACTCAGCGGTAGAATTGGAATTCCAACCAAGTTCCCTTCCCAAAGCGGGAACAAGTTGGTGCGACCGATTAAAGAAGAAGGACAACTCGCAATGGTACTATGGCTAAGAATTTGGTTCTTTTTACGAACTTGATGTCAATAAATCTGCGAATCTATAAACTCAAAACTGGAAGGATAAACAAACCCACCCGGTGGACTGCCGAGCTACAAGTCCTATGACACAGGAGCGGGATTCTCTAAAAAGCCACGTCCTCTTTCTACCAGACTTGTCTCATTAATGTGAAAACTGGCAAGCCCACGGAGCGGTGCCGGTGCGCTAGCTTAAGGAAAGCAGTTCGTTTAAAAAATAGAAAGAATATAAATAAAGGCGCATACGCGGGAAGGCCCCCCCCCCCTCTTTCTTAGAATTCAACATTTATGATATGTTTTGCATCTTGTTCGCCCACTCTTCACTTAGGGTGATTCGAACCAGGGGAGGATCTTCCACCTTTAAGGTCGCACCCCCCTAAGTGGACGAGCAAGAAAGGATTTCTTGGAGCAACCCCCCAGGTTCCTGGGCTTGGATGGCGGCTCAAGATCAGCCTCATGAAAACCTTATATTCCCTGAGGAGGTTCTACCACGTGGAAAGGCTCTTTAATGGAACTTCCCTGAGGCAATCCCTAGGATTCAAAAGAGTGAGAAGGAACTTTCTCTGTCCTATGCCCTCATCACTAACCATTCCCCTTATCTTTGCATTTCTTGATCGGTCTCCACCATTTCTGTGAGGCGCTCGGCTTGAAGAAGAACTTGATTCATGCAGAGAAAGAAACTTAGGATAGGAGACTGATGGAAGCAGCAGGGCTGGGTCTGCGAGTGAAACCCCAAAACCTCAAATCTCCTAATGCCTATCAAATAAGAGTCCTACCCAGTCTTGTAGCAAATAAAGGAAAAGGGTCCCGATAGGGGTCAACAGTGTCGGGAGGCGGAGGTGAACTACAAGGACTATCTCTCGTAGCCGATATCCCACCCTTCTTCTGTAAGGATGCATTCGGGCTTAAGCCAACTCAACCAAGAGGGGAGGATAACTCCTTTTCAATAACGGAGAAGTCCATTCTCGTCATGATCGATCCACGTCCTAGCGTGCCCGGCTGGGGCGAATAGCCCAGTGACTCCAAGACACATCTTGCGGTCCGGATCAGCCGCCCTTCAAGGCGGAGTAATTCGTCTACTGCGAGATCGTAACTCAATCTAAATACACGAATTTCAGGACGTCTAAGTCAGAAGTAGTAGCTCGAGTTCTTACGGCCTTTAGTCCAAAAGATGAATACCATGGCTCATCTTTATTCAGTATGTCTTCACTTGTTTCTTTGAACTTGTACATACAATCCTGCAAATTGCCAATATATACCATATTTGAGAATATACATTAAACATACAAATGAATTTTGTTAATGGAGAGTTGAAGTATCTGTTAGTATGTATTTGTGAATCAACCAAAAATCCATCCAGAATATGGACTAACAGTACTTTTATGGCTCTTCTCATTACCTTAGTTGGTGTTATTGTAATATCTTTGTTGTCGGCTTTTATGATTTCACACATGTATTTACGATGAGGTTAGTTAACTGTATCACCCATTGTAAGCGAGCTGTGTTAGGTGCATAGTATTGTTGGGTTTATCATGATAGTAATATGAAATTTCAGAACACTGATAATAGAGAAAATATGTCCTGTTATAGCAATGTTCAATTATACTTGGCAGTTGTGAGAGTTGGGGTAAAAACAATGGTCAACATATTTGTGAATGATGTAATGTACCAGGCTCGAAGGTCGGTTGCTTTTTGGAACATTGGATTGATCAAGACGCTGCTCACAGGAATAGTAGAGATCCCAAATCGGCCTAGTGTCATAAGACCATTTCAACATTTAGAAACAACAAATATAGTCATTTTATAGTTGATAAACACCTACAATACATTGTGGATACCTTTATAGATTGAGACTCTAACGTCACATGAGGCCAGTATAGGCTTATCATCTTGCAGCTTTTCAAGGAATGCATCGTCATTTTCAGCAAAATCTCCCTACAGAGTAACAGTTGTATGCTCCATGTTAGATTATTCGTTAGAAGTTAAAAGTCAATAAATCACCTAATCTCTATATAAATGGTAGATTATATAGCATTGCAACTTACAACTCATTTGTAACAACTATTTCCCGTCTCTTGCAATTTTCATTTTGAATGAGGGGCTTCACCAAAACTAAAACGCAAATCAAGTTAAGAAATTGATCATGCCGATTAGTGATAACGATAACGTAATGGGGCGAGAAAATAAGAGCTTAGTCGTGTGGATAGTTACCTAGAATAGCACCATTAGATAATTTATCAGTATGTTCCAATGATAAAAAGCCATCAGAGAGACCAATTCAACTTCTTTATGCACAGAAGAGTAGTTGGGGTTGACACGATCTAAGCGTCGTTTCGCAATGTAGTAACTCTTATTTGGCTTCAAGGAGTCCTTTCATGTTTTGATGTGCTTATTAAATAGTGTTGCTCGAATCTTTATCCCCTATTATTAAGCTCACGGGGAGGGGGGGGGTATAAGTACAACAAACATGAACCATTGTAAAATAAGGTAAGAAAAGTGTGAACATTGTTACCTCTTCGTCAACTAATATCATCGTTCTGAAAGTTCCTTCATGCCTTGAATTCTTGTAAGGTATTACTGAACCCCTTTGAATAACTAAGACTCGCATGACTGAATCAACAGAATTTTTAGGTATCTTGTTTATCGATATACTCTGGTTTGCTAGTTCCATTTCAGTTGCCATCTGGGTTGTATCTCGATGAATGCAGGTACCTGGGGAGATAAGTGTAACAATGTTAACATTGGGCGTAAATGTGTATGGGTACGATTGATGAGGGCAGTGTATGGTAATAGTCTGCAACATTTGGCGATAATTTAATGCAATAAAGACGTTATCAGTAAGGTGTAATGTATATATAAATATTGTCTTGAGAATTGCAGGGGGATTGTATGTAAGTAGATGAATCATTATTAGTTCATATAGTTGTTGCCTGAAGGGGATGAAACAAAATTGATGGTATTTCCCTGTAATGAATGTGAGTCAGAGTTGGGGTGAATGTGATGCATAACAGAGGTTAACAATAAGATGTAAAGAAACCAATCGTAAGGTTAGAACTAACCCAAATATAGAAAAAATGTAGTTGCAAATGGCAGGAAATTATAAATATGCAGGCAAACAGACTACAGTGAGTGGTATTGTTGCAGCAAGGGCAAGGAACACAGTGAATGAATGGATTGTACTTGTAGGCAATATCAATGTGGAATGTGATGCACATTGTGTACTTTCAGAATGTCGTCAGAAATTGTATGGTACCAAGCAGCCGTGTTAATGTAAGTTTAAAGTAATAACAGAATAACATAGAAAAGGGAATGACTTACAATTTGTTTAATAGCAAAGCTGATTGCCAGATGTTGTGTTTGCAAATTTTCTGCGTGTAGGAAAAACAAATTAAGTGGTGAAGGAGAAGGATAGATTTATGAAGGAAGTATTGTGAAGGAGAGGGTGTGACGTTGCATACCTGCACGTTAATTGTTATGTGTTAAATGGGGAGAACCATCTAAGTTTCCGAGTTATATACAGTGGGAAGCGATGGCGTGAGACTGTTTGGTAATGCAGGACAGAGGTGTTTGTTGAATGTGAAGGAGTTGGAAGTGGTGGCATTTCAAAATGGTTGTATATAGCGTACGAAGGGGTATGTTAAAAGTTGAACAGGTGGAAGTGGCGGCTTCTGCGATTGGGTGTATATAGCACGGGTGGTGTAGGGTGGGATAAGGGTAAATTAGTAATTTAACATTCAAGTTAGGAGTTCATGCTTTTAAGGAAATATAGATAATATTTTTTTTAAACTCCTTATTTTTATTAACCGTGCGATCAAACGGTCGGACGATCCAAATTAATTAAGAATTTTCTTCCTCCCAAAAAGACGACCCCTATGCCCCTACTCCTTTTCTTCTCCACCTCCTCTTCACATTTTCAGAAATGAAAAATGCCACATACTCTTTCTCCTGCCCTAAAATTTTTCCTTCCTCAACAGAGTCGCCAAGTTGTCGCACCCTATTTCGAACTAAGCCGAAACAGTTCACAACATAATATGGTTGTCACTTTAATTTTGAAAATTGATTTTAAAAAAAATAAATGAACAAATATTCCTAATTATTTTTTCCTAAATTGAGTTTAAGGACTATCTTCGAATAGGCTCTAAGGGATGCTTAATATCTTTCCCTCGAGTAACCAAACCCTTTACTCAGAATATCATTAGTTTTCATAAATCAAACAAAGTATACATTTACATTTTAAAAAATGGGTTTCCTAATATTTTCCTTAAAATTATGTGGCGACTCTAAAATAATTTTCAAAATCACAGTGACTGTCATATTATGTTGTGAACTGTTTAGTCCTAGTTCGAAATAGGGTGCGACACATAGGCATATACATGATCATATGAGGAACTTTAAACCTTTTGAAGAAACATAGTTCATTTGTGGGACCTTTACCTTTAACGGACAATAAAACATGTGATCTATAACATGGAATCCGGCATGACCCTCACACCTAAAAGGGGAATCTACTTGCCAAGGTAGACTGAGTCATATTCATTCATAATTGCTAGTGTGGATCCAATAGTTTGGTCATTTAAAATAATCCTACGGGGACACGTAGTTTGGGACAAGGAAATTGCTACTAATCTCTCCTAGCAGTAGGGCCTCCATTTCAAAGTATTATCGGTGTTAAGTAAATCCCAACAGAAAATACATAATCATATTCATAATAAAAAATACTTGGAAAGGCACAATTAAACTATCAATCCAGTCATAAATCATCATAGAGTAGCTTCTTTCAAATCATGATTTTCATTAACTTCTTCACAATAGACACTCACCTTCTAAGCATATAAATCATGATTTCATTCATATGTAAGAAAATCTTTAAAAAATTATTGATATTTATCTCAAAATAATCCATAGTTCATAAATCACCATTTACATAAACCATGCATAGCCCTCATAATTATAATTCATAGGTTCATAAGCATAATGCATAATTCATGTTCATAAAGTATTCATAGGCTTGGGTCCATATGAAATCAATTGAAAACCATGTAATTGAATTATATCATGCATAATAAGATTGAAAATAAATAATTGAATCACAATAAATAGGACTCGTGGAGAATTGCATGAAACCCTAGATAATTAGGTGAAATTGAATTGGAGATTGAGATTCTTTTGGGACCCAATGGATGAAAGACATCAATTGGTAAATTCCCATATACCTTGGGTAATCAAAGCCCTAGCAATGGTGGAAGAAACTTTGAAGCTTGATGAATCCTAACATTCACCTTGAGAGCTCTTGAGAGAATTTAGAGAAGAAGACTTGAGAGCTCTTGAGATAATTTGGAGAAGAAGACTTGAGAGATTTGAGAGAATTGAGTGAATGAGAGGATTTAGAATAATGGGTAAAAATGGTTATAGGGTTATTTATAGGGACAAAACGACATAGTTTAGGGGTTATGTGGGTAGAAAAAGACCAAAATACCCTTGATTAAAAATTATCCAAAGGCCATAAAACTTCAACCTACGGTACATCGTAACTAGAAGTTCTTGGTCATTCGTAAAATCATTTACTGACATTTTTGATCAATTTCATGAGACCTTCCAACGGCCCGTTCCATATTCTATTGCTCGTAGAGCCAACTTGTAGACCCAATTTCAATCCCTAAATTTCACTAAGTCTGAATCATTTTTACGGGCACTTTCTACGATCCATAGACCCTTATACGAATCGTCGCAGGATACATATGTAGGTCAATCATCAGGGACTTGACATTTTCAAAACCCAATCCAAGTCCTAAAACATTCTTCCTACGGTCCGTAGGTAGGACTCGTAGACCATTGCATTAGTGCCAAATTCTGAACTTTTTCTTTCCAATGTGACTTTTCAATTTCTGAGGAGTTACAAATACATGACGAACATCAAGAACATCCAAATTTTCAGCTTCTTCAATTCCTCATGAAATTATCTCAAATTTTAAGAGTAACTTTCCTTCAAGCTAGAAAAAAAATCTTGATACTTACTGAACTCGAATTCAACCACAATCTTTAAAACTCATTTTCAAGTTATTTAAACCTTCAAGCTTCTCAAGAACATCAAAAAATTTAATTCCCCTGAAATCAACTCAAAATCGTCTCAAAACTTTGGAGTAGACTCCCTTGAGTTAGAGATTATACCACAAAAAACTATTCTTTTTTAGCTTGAATCACTCCTAATCTTCAAAATTAATTTTCAAGTCTTCAAACACCTTTAATGGTGAACTTTTTAACTCCAAACAATCCAAAAACTTGGATTTACACAAAAGAAAAACACTTGGAAACAAGAATCTAGTGTCAAAAACATCAACAAAAACACGGATCAAAGAATAACTTTTAAAGATTTGGACATAATTATATTTTTTTCAAACCAAATATTTTTTTATTCCATTATGTATGCATTCTCTTATTGCATAAATACATACAACTTTTAGCATACACTACAAATAATGAAAAATTATTTTAAATGAAGACTACCTCATATAGTAATAATTTCTTGATAAAACTATAATTACTATTTCGAATAATATATCAACAAATTATAAAACTCTTATAAAAATAAATACATACACAAATATATCAAACCTAAAAAATTTCACATAAATATTTAAGGCATTTTAGAAAGGCAATGTAATTTTTATAACCAAATTCTAATTAAATTATATGTCCCAGAATCACACGCAAATTTATGATAAAAATCTCAAATTTAGGATTGTAAGCATTTGACACTGGACAAAAGACAAACTTAAGCACTCGTGGTGTTATATCCTTCCCCATAGGAATACTCGTCTTTAAATGTGAAATAGAACACACAAGTAAGGACTTCTCAAATTTCTAGCAAAGCATCCCCTATACACTAGACTATTCCATTCAACAATCTAGTACATGACACATGCCCCACAAGTGTCACACCCCGAGACTACCCTCTTGGCGTAACACGGGACCTTGGATCACGAGTGACCCCAAACTAACCCTGTGTCTGGCATATATCAAGCATACTGAGGATAACTGAATAAGACATGTACTATGCGAAAGCTAAAACAATGGATAACTGAAAGTGGAAAACTCCCAACTAGTCTGAATGTATAAAACATACTATGAGTTTAATAATAACTGAAAGATAAGCTTAACAATTCAAGTTGATTCTACTACTATGTTTGAAAAGCCTTTAACTGAGTTGAGTTGCTGGGACATGCCCCCAGCTAGCTATAACAAAACTGAAAACTGAATAAAAAGACTAAAATAAAAATCATGTCTATCGTCTTCGAAGTATGACGACTCACAACTGAAGCTGTTGAAATGTGGACCGAGAATCGATCTAAGCGCGATCTGGTTGCTGAGTACTTGAACCTATATCATGAAATGATGTAGCGTAGAGTATGCTTCAGTACTTGGAATGTACTAGGCATGCAGAATATAGATACTAAAATGAACAAATATATATATATAACCTGAACAAAGTATAACTGAGCAATGACATAAACTGAGCAAGAATGTAAATATTGAAACATAACTGAAAAGCTAAACTGAATGCAATGACCAACTTCTAATTATGAACATGACATGCTAAACTGATTATTGAAGTATATACTGAAAACATGGTCAAATGCACTAGGAGTATGATTGTGGGAGCTACTATTAACCGACATAAAACCACGTGAGCTAAATGTGGAGTTCGATGTATATGCCCTATCGAGAGGACCCAATATACCTTGCCAGCGGTATAAAGGCATAATTGGCGTGATCAGTAAATCTGATGCCCAATAGAGGGGACTTATACTCCTACGGGAGCACGTAGTTCTGGGACTATGAGGGTACGCTGAACCCTAGTCCAACTCGATGCTAGGTCTACTCTTAACTGAATATGTATATAACACAAATGTAACTGAAATACTGAATAACTGAAAATACTGGAATGCAATATGAGAATACAATATTTATATATTGATAATGTAACATTCAAAATCTAGAGCATGATTATCTGTTCAACTGACCTAGCAGGTATAATTCATGAACTAAGAGAATTTATATAAACTAGGGTTCTGAGTTTCATACAACGAATTAAGCAAACTTTCCAAGAAACAAGCTATTTTGATTTAGGATACTACAACAGCTAAATCACAATAAATATCCAAGGTTTAAGGGACCCTAGGTCTAAACAAGATATAGAGAATCAAGGAACTGACTAAATTCTAGGGACCTAGTGGATGAAAGGAATCCACTACTGAAATCCCACATACCTGGTGATGAAATCTACGGAGAAATCCTTTGATTTTTGGGCTAGAACTTGAAGAAAACCTTCTGATTGTTCTTGGGAAACTGGCACATCCTTCTTCACTTTTCATTCTATGTTTTTTGGTGAATTTTAGAGAATAATGGTTCCAGGTAGGTTCTGACTAGATTACTAAGCTTAAACTAAGTAAAACGACGTAGTTTAGGGGTAAAATAATTAGGAAAAGACCCAACTACCCCTAATCTAACTGACGAACAATGAGCGACGGACCCTGACCGACTGACCGTGGACTGACCGATGGTCCGTCCTGCTAGGGTGTCGTTTGGCATCTAGGACTGAATTTGGGGTCACAATCTAGGTACCCTGGACCACGTATCGTAGACCCACCAATGGTCTGTACGTCCTGTCGTGGGTCGTGATTTTCTGGAGGTTCTGGGTGGCCAACCTACGGACCACATGATATACCGTGAGTTTACAATATTTTTAATACATTTCACTTAAGATTTGTGTGTGTCTAGGGCCATTTTGTATTAGAACTAATGTTTATTGTGTTATATTTGCAGGAAATAGGCTTGGACAAGGTCAAAAGAGATAACAGCTGAAATTCTGCATAAGGAGCCACCCATGGAGGTGACCTACGGACCGTAGGTCTAGTCACGGTCCGTCGTGGGTAGGCATGGAATGATCATCAGGGAAGTCAGATTAAGTGTGGAACTACGGAGGCAAGTGATGGAGCGTAGGTCAACCCACGGGCCGTCCTGCACATCTGTCAATGATCACTGGGAGTTGAAGTTCCAGTACCTGATGAAAAGTTCCAAGTGTGGAGTCACGAAAGGGGACCCACGGACTGTAGGTCAACCTACGGTCTGTACTGCATATCCGTCGTTTGTATCTGAAAGTTGAAGGTTCCAGCCTTTGTGGAAAAGTTCTAAGTATCAAGCTACGAAAGGGACCTACGAACCATAGGTCAATCCACGGTCCATAGGTCAGTCTCGTCGATCGAAGCCATGTCTAGAAGATTTATTTCCTTATTTCGTTTCCTTTTTGTTTAGGACAAGTTTTTCTATAAATAGGGTATGTAAACCTCATTTTTTGGGGTTAGACACCATTGTATACTTTTAGTTCTTGGTATTTTCTTGGGAATCAACTTGCAAACTTTGGAAATTTGATTTCCTAATTTCGGTTTATGAAGATTTTTGCTTTGAATTTCAATTGGAGATTTTGGGTTTCTTCTACTCAATACGTAAGTTCATGAATTCTTCTTCTAAAAATAGGAATTGTGTTCTTTGAAGCATGAGTAGCTAAATCCACAACTAGGGTTGTGGGAACCATGATCAATTAACAATGTATGAATAATAACTAAGTAATTCTTGAATAGTGTTGATGCATGTATTGGTAATTCTTTCACCTAGAAGTCTTTTTAACGGTGGCCAACATTAGAACTCGCCTTGTTGCTACTTGCCGGACCAAGGAGGTAGTTAATAAGAAAAGAATTATCAACAGAGATTTAGTGTGTTACTATCGAATAGTATAATGTCAATTGGTGCGAGGGTGAAAACTAAGCCATACATTGATGTGATTTGTAATCTGAGGTAAAGGTAAGGGTTAGTAAATTATACACACATAGCCGAACCAAGGTGCGGTGTGAAATTCCCTATTTAGAGGACCAATCACTTAGGGACACCTAACTTACCAACTTTGCATATGATACACTAGGATTATCGCATTAAGGGCTTATGGGGAACACATACACCCTAGTTTCTCTCTCTCATTGATAACAACAAAGTTCGAATCTTGCTCACTTGTTACTTAACAACATTCATTTATTTGTTTCACAAACCCCTTCCCCCCTTTTACTTACTTGTCTTTGAAATAGTTGACTAAACGAATATAATCGTAAGCTAAGTTTAAGTCTAAACCATAATCCTCGTGGGATCGACCCAAACCTCCAAGTTGGGTTCTTTACTTGATAATGATCTCTTATACTTCTTTAGGAAAGTGTAATTTGAGCGTATCAAATTTTGGCGCCGCTACCCGGGGAATAAGGCTTTTAAATTAAGTTTAACTACATTATTGAACTTTAGTCAATTATTTCCTAATTTTACATTTTCTTTTGTTTTTATTTTCTTTAGGTTTCCACTCTAGTGTATGCCAAGTACACGAAGTTGAGGCAAACCATTGACCCCACCAGAGTTGAGAAAAACTTTGAGAAAGATGAATAATCAAGGGGTCCGTGATAATCCAGTCATAGAGGAGCATGAGGAACAAGTGAATAATGATAATGCTCAAGTTCAGGGTGATAATCTACTCGGAAATGCATTGATAGTGCAGAACCCATATGAACCAAGATTGTGTGATAATTACAGGGTTGAGTTTAATACCGTTGATTCTAAAGGACCCATTGTTCTCCCTCCACTACTGCCAGGGCATACATTTGTGGTGACGAGCAGTCTGATGCAGATGCTTACTGCGAGAGGGTTGTTTTCTGGTATGGCTTCAAAGATCCACATGGACAAGTTGAGAAGTGTTTGCAAGAGTTCTGTAGGGTGACCAGAGTTGAATATGAACATCATAGGGTTGAGAGTCTTTCCTTTATCATTGACCGGAGATGCTGCGATCTGGTTTTCTGAGCTTCCGTACAACTCGATTCACACTTGGGATCAATTGCACAAGGTATTCATGGAAAAGTATTTTCCGTTGTCCAAGAAGTTAAATCACAAGGACAAACTAAATAACTTTGTAGCACTACCTGGAGAGTCTGTGAGTAGTTCGTGGGATAGGTTCACTGCATTCATACAAAGTGTTCCAAATCACTGCATTGATGATGAGTCACTGAAGGAGTATTTCTACAGAGGCCAGGATGACAATGGTAAGGTTATGCTTGATACTATCGCTGGAGGATCATATGGTGAGTGCACTTTTGAGGAGATCGCTGAGAAATTGGAGAAGATTTCCTGAAATAATAAAGCATGGAGCACTAGAAAGTCAGACACTCGAAGAAACACTTTTGCAATTCAAGCTGCACCTAGTCAATCTGCCGATGACATTCGTGAGGAGATGACTCAGATGAGGACAAAACTTGGGTTGGTGTTGAAGCGTATGAGCGGAGGTGCAAAAAGGTGAATGCGGTAAATTATTTGGCTTGAACTCCACCAGCACCAGTTGAGGAATGCTACTATGAGGAGGATGCTTATTTGGTGAATGA
Source organism: Solanum stenotomum (assembly GCF_019186545.1). NCBI lineage: Eukaryota > Viridiplantae > Streptophyta > Magnoliopsida > Solanales > Solanaceae > Solanum > Solanum stenotomum. The sequence continues at coordinate 27,559,895 of NC_064291.1, forward strand.
TCAGATGAGGGGTTTCCAAGCCAATGCCCAAGGTTCCAATTTGGATAATGGGAGCCAAGGTCAAGGAAACCAAGGTCAGAACTACGGTAATTACAATCGAGAGAGTCAGTATGTCCGGGATGGGAACTACAATCGCGACAATAACTACAATCGGAACAACTATGGCAATAGAAACGATATGGTTGGGCCTTATGTTCCTCCTGTAAATTGGGAATCTGGCAATAGGGAAGTTGGGGGTAGCATGTCACGTATTGAGGATATGATGCAAAAGATGATGAAGAGGTTTGATATGACTGATGAGAATGTAAAGGAGATGCGAAATGACTTGTCTGGAATCGGTCAAAAAGTTGATGCCCATGCAGTGTCAATCAAGCAACTTGAGTAGTAAATGATTCAGTTGTCCACTACAGTAAACCCACATCAGCTTGGCACACTCCCTAGCAACACCATCCAGAATCCGAAGAATGATAAGAATTGTACGACAATCACTACTCGATGGGGTAATCAGACAATTGATCTACCTATGTCGTCTGAGGTTGAAATTATGGTTGAAAGAGATGATGATGAGATTGAGGTTACTGGAGAGTCCAAGAATGCTACAAAGAAGGAAGTGGAGATAACCCAAAAAGTTGTTCCCATGCCTAGACCTCCACCTTCATTCCCACAGAGGTTGGTAAAGAAGAATGAAGAAGGGAAATACTGCAGGTTTATTACTATGTTGAAACAACTTTCCATCAATGTCCCGTTGATAGAGGCTTTGGAGCAAATGCCTGGGTAAGCAAAGTTTATGAAAGATTTGATGACTAAGAAGAGGGCCGTCAGTTTTGAAGATGATGATAGGTTGTAACATTGCAGTTCTATTACTACTAGGTTGCTTGTGCAGAAGAAAGAAGATCCCGGTGCTTTCATTATTCCTTGTACCGTTGGGTTATTGCATTTTGCGAAGGCGCTGTGTGATTTGGGTGCTAGTATTAATCTGATGCCATTGTCTATTTACAAGAAGTTGGGTTTAGGGACCCCAAAACCGATTGTGATGTGATTACTCATGGCCGATAGAACTGTGAAGAGGGCCATTGGTGTTCTCCAAGATGTACTTGTGAAAGTGGAGTCGTTTATTTTTTTGGTGGATTTTGTGATACTTGATTGTGAGGTTTATTTTGAGGTTCCGATCATCCTAGGGAGACCATTCCCTGCTACTGGGAGAGCCTTGGTCGATATGGAGAAAGGGCAGATGAAATTCTGATTGAATAGTGAAGAGGTAACTTTTAATAACTGTAGGTGCATGAAGCAGGAAAGCGATCTCAAGTCAGTGTCAGTGGTGAACCATATGGTGGAGCGAGGTTTTGATGTGTCTATTGAAGAGAGGTTGGGTGTTGATGCACTTTCAGCGGTAATGATAAATTTTGAGGGTGACGATATTGAAGACTATGATGAGTTAGTTGCCGCACTTGATAAGTTCGAATTTCGTTCCAAACTGAAGAAATTGGAGTTAGATATGAAGAATCGCGACTCTCCACCTGCAAAACCGTCTGTTGAAGAGGCTCCAAAATTGGAGCTTAAGGCTCTACCATCACATTTGAGGTATGTATTCTTGGGGAGAGATGGTACTTTAACGGTCATCATTGCGGCCGATTTGAATGCGGGACAAGTTGAGGCTTTGGTTTCTGTGTTAAAGAGGTTCAAGCGGGCTATAGGGTGGATTATTGCAGACATTATTGGGATCCCTCCTGGCATTTGTTATCATAAAAGCCAACTCATGCTAGATCACAAGCCTAGTATCGAGCACCAAATGAGACTAAATTCACCTATGCAAGAGCTAGTGAAAAAGGAAATCATCAAGTGGTTGGATGCTGGAGTCATATATCCCATTGCAGATAGTAGTTGGGTTTGTCATGTTCAATGTGTTCCTAAGAAAAGTGGGATTATTATAGTTCTTAATGCGAAAAATGAGCTTGTTCCGATGCGGCCAGTTACTGGATGGAGAGTATGCATGGACTACCGAAAATTGAATGCTTGGACAGAAAAGGATCACTTCCCTATGTCGTTCATGGATCAGATGTTGGACCACCTTACTAGTAAGGGTTGGTATTACTTTCTTGATGGTTATTCGGGCTACAATCAGATCTCCATAGCTCCGGAAGACCAAGAGAAGACCACCTTCACTTGCCCTTATGAGACTTTCACCTTCAAACGAATGTCATTTGGGTTGTGTAATGTTCCAACGACCTTCCAGCGTTGCATGATGTCGATATTTTCTAATATGGTGGAGGACACTATTGAGGTATTTATGGATGATTTCTCTGTGGTAGGTTACTCAATTGATGGTTTTTTGGATAATTTTGCCGAGGTACTTAAACGGTGTGAAAAGTGCAATCTTGTGCTCGATTGGGAAAAGTGCCACTTCATGGTGAATGAGGGGATCGGTCTGGGTCATCGGATTTCTGAGAAGGGTATTGAGGTTGATAGAGCTAAAGTCGAGATAATAGAAAATCTTCCACCACCTATCTCTGTTAAAGGTGTTAGAAGTTTTCTTGGGCATGCAAGCTTTTATATGAGGTTTATTAAGAATTTCTCCAAAATTGCACACCCAATGTGCAAATTGCTCGAAAAGGAGTGTAAGTTTGATTTTGATGATGCTTGTCTGAGAGCATTTGGAGAGTTGAAAGAAAATCTAGTTTCAGTTTCCTCACCTATCATTATTCACCAAATTGGGGACAACCGTTTGAAGTGATGTGTGATGCGAGTGGAGTGGCGCTTGGTTTGGTATTGGGACAGAGGCGTAAGAAGATTCTTCATCGTATTTATTATGCCAGCAAAGCTCTAAATGTGGCTCAAAAGAACTACACGGTGACTGAACAGGAACTCCTTGTTGTGGCTTTCGCATTCGAGAAATTTTGATCATACTTGCTTGGTACTAAGGTCATAGTGCATACTGACCATTCTGCATTAAGGTATCTGATGGCTAAAAAGGATGCAAAACCGAGGTTAATTAGATGGGTGTTGTTGCTGCAAGAGTTTGATTTTGAGGTGAAAGATAGAAAATGGACAGAAAATCAAGTTGCAGATCATTTGTCCAGATTAGAGGAGGAAGCGATGCTCAAGCTAGGAGATGTGGCTGAAATTAATGATGCTTTTCCAGACGAACATGTATTGGTTGCTTCTCATGATCTTATTCCTTGGTTCGCAGACTTTGCTAAATACTTGGCAAGTGATCTGGTTCCATCGGATTTGTCATTTCACCAAAGGAAAAAGTCTATACATGATGTGAATAAGTTCTTTTGGGATGAGCCTTATTTGTTCTGTATTTGTACTGATGGTATTATTCGTCATTGTGTGCCTGAAGTGGAGATGATGAGTATACTAGAGGTGTGTCACTCTTCGCCTGTTGGTGGGCATCATAGTGGTATTCGAACTACGCATAAAATTTTGCAGTCTGGGTATTACTGGTCTACCATCCATCAAGATGTTCATGATTTCGCCAAGTATTGTGATTGTTGCCAAAGAGAAGGAGGAATTTCAAATAGGCAAGAGCTACCTATGAATCTGATATTGGTGATTGAGTTGTTTGATGTATGGGGCATTGATATTATGGGTCCATTTGGGAGTTCACATGGGATGAAGTATATTCTTGTTGCGGTTGATTATGTTTCGAAATGGGTGGAAGCAATTGCGCTTTCAAACAATGAAGGTAAAGTGTCACCACATTCCTGAAAAAGAACATCTTCTCTAGATTTGGTACACCTAGGGCGATTATCAGCGATGGACATTCCCACTTTTGAAATAAGTTGTTCAAGGAATTGCTAGACAAGTATGGAGTCTGTCACAATGTAGCCACTACTTACCATCCGTAGTCTAGTGGGCAAGTTGAAGTGTCCAACAAAGAGATAAAGCAAATCCTTGCTAGGACTATGAATACAAATAGAACTGATTGGTCAAGGAGGCTTGATGATGCTCTATGGGCCTATCGCACCGTATTCAAGACTCGCATAGGTATGCCCCCTACCAACTTGTATATGGGAAGTCATGCCATTTGCTGGTAGAGCTATGGCATAAGCCTATGTGGGCGCTAAAGAAATTGAATTTTGGATTGGGGCACCGTATCGAGTCAAAGAGTGAAGGACATGAATGAGCTTGGTGAGTTTCTCCTAAAAGCATATGAAAGTTCGGCCTTGTACAAGGAGAAGATGAAGAAGTATCATGATCACTAGATCGAAAAGCGTGAATTTATTGTGGGTGATCTAGTGCTTCTATTCAACTCAAGGTTGTGCTTGTTTTTTGGCAATCTCAAATCCAAGTGGACCGGGTCATTCATAGTCACTCAAGTGTTTACACATGGAGCGGTCGAGCTCAAGAATAAGGAGGGAACAAGGTTCAAGGTGAACGAGCAAAGGATCAAGGTCTAGATGGGGAAAGAGGAGAGTGTGCAAGAAGTGGTTGAGGCCTACTACCTTGATGAAGTCTGAGTAATCAAGGGGCCTGCATCGTGCCGCAACGTTAAATTAAGCGTTGCTTGGGAGGAAACCTAAGATGTACAATCTAGCCAACTATAGGTTTTTCTTTTCGATTTAGGAGTTTTCTTCTTTTATTTTAATTTTTGTAATTCATTAGATAGGTGTTTTTATTTTTGTATTAGTGTTGGCTAGATATAGAATAAGGCCCGTGTATAAAAAGTGTCTAGAAAATGTAAAAAGAAAGACCTCTTGGTTGCTACATGTGCAGGGACGAACAACTGAATCTGCATATAATAGGTTGTGCAGAGGTCTACGGACCCCATCAACGGTCTGTGGGACCATCCACGAGCCGTGAATGGTAGTCGTAGACCCCCAGGTAAGTCCTCCAAAATTTTAAGTGTCTGAGTGACCTAAAGTCAGTAGGTCGACCCACGGCCCGTAGATGGGGTTTCGTGTGTCCAAAACTAGGGATCTGTTGACCCGACCCGGACCCCCCTTTAATAAAAACTCTTCATTTTAAATTCATTCCCCACTATCCAAATTCCCTCCCAATCGTTTCTAACCCCTTCAAATCCCAAAACTCCCATATTAATTCCCCATATCACTCTCAAATCCCACAAAACACTCTCCTCTTCCATAATTCTCCTTCTTCTCTCCCAAAATCACCCCATTTCCCCTTCACAAAGAGTTCTCGATCTGGGTTCGGTGTCAAAGGGTCTAAGGAGTCTATTGCATCACACAATCACCCACTTCCATTACTTGTAAGGTAAATGACTTCACCCTGACTTTGAGTTAACTGTTCATGGTTGTATTATGCAGTCCCGAAGTGGATCTTGACCTTGGGTGGTAAATTTTGTGTGTAAACAATGATTTGTATTCTAGAACCACCCTTGGAACGATAGAATGTGATTGTGTTGTTCTTTTCAATCAAATAACTCAGGTTAAAGGTCTAAATGACAGTTTTGTCTTAAGGTTTCTAGTTTCGATATGATAATAAGCCATATTGTATGTTAAAGGAACCCTAAGGTTGAAGAACTACCATATATTGTGTTGAAATGCATAATTAGACTTAGGTTGTTTAATTGATTGGTGGAAATAATATGTATAATGAGAAGCATGTCTGAAACCAAGCATATACCTGACCCACAAGACCCCGTCCACGGACCGTAGGTCGAGTCCGTGGGTCTGTTGCACATAAAAAAAATCACTAAGTGTCGAACCACGGAGGTGGAATACGGTCCATCGTTCCATCGACGGACCGTTCTGCACATCCATGGTTCACATCAGAGACCCATCTTGTGGGTACTCTGACCTACGCAGGGGACCTACAGACCATAGGTCCAACCACAAACCATAGGTACCCACGTGGGTTGGCAGTTCAGCTACTGCCCAGAAATTTATTGGTTTTTCATTTTGATTTGTTTCTTATTCTAATTTTTTTCCTAGTGTGTTATTGGCTTGTTTTGGTACTAACTAAGCTTCTACATGTATTATGGCTCCTAAACAAGCTCCGACTTACGCTGCGAAGGGCAAGTCGAAATCAGTGGCACCATCCTTTCGGCTTATCGATGAGGATACTGATGCGGAGACTGACCATGCATATGTCTCACCTCCTGCCAGTACATCTCCCACTACACCACACACCACACGAAACCAAGCCCGGCAGGTGCAAGCTGACGTGGTCACTAACCCCAGTCTAATGAGGGGGATACACCGATCAGTTCAATGGCGGGCTCTAAGTCCACATCAGGTTCCGACTACATCTTCGGCTCCAACTCTAATCGCATCACCGCCTCATCCTCTGAGGCTATTAGTGCGGGGGACATTCTAGTGCCACCAAACACCGATCCTGAACCAGTTGTTGAGGAACCCAATCGCTGTTGTGTGAGTAGCCAGTATCAGATATACAGGGACTCCCGGATGCAGAATGAGAATGACAAGATGGCTCGACTTGCCACCGATGAGCGTCGAGTTAACACAGGCAGTCTCCACACCGCGCCCGACATCCACACTCTCTTCAAAAGGCATAGGTGCGAATAGATGGCCCGTCATCTTGCTACAAATGGAGATTGTGTCTAGTGGGTCAGCCTGAGCTTGGGTATCAAGAAGGCCACCCTGACATTTGTGGCCAAATTCTTCTAGTTGCTGGTGTGGAACTGTGTGTCTCCTACGTAGGCAGATAATGTACTTACATGGGATCGAGCAATCATGGTTGCAACTTTAGTTGCTGGGATGGTGGTCGACTTTGCCCACATGTTGAGTGTGGAGATACACGAGAGGGCCTTTAAGGCCACCACCACCCTACCTTTTACATGCCTCATTTTCCAGCTTTACAGGGATGTTGGAGTACTGGTGTGGCACTGTAATAGGTTGCTTCAGGCGACCAAGACCCTAGATATCGTTCTGATTCAGGATGAGGCCAATGTAGCTGCACCTCGCAGGGAGCCACAGGTTGAGGTGCCACTGTTGGGAGCGGACCTTGTAGCAGATGTGGAGTAGATTGATGTTTGCGTAATCAATGACAAAACTTCCAATGCAAGTGTCTACGATCGTGCAATAGTATAATCACCCAACCAAGGGTTGGGGTCGATTTCCAAGGGAGTGGGCGTGAAAATTAGTGGTTAAGCGCAAATGTGCTAAAGTTAATCGTAGCTAATGATTTTTACGAGTGAATACATATCAAATTAAAGGGGGACACCAGAGTGTTCTTTTTTTACTAGTAAGTAACAACAATAAAATTAATAGAGATTTCTAAGTAATGAGAAGGGATTCTTGGGATGTGATCGGAATACGGGTTAATCTAAATTATTGGGTACATGCTTTCGATAGAAAATTGATAGAGTAATAGTGACTAGGCTAAGCTATATGTGGGAATAAATTCTCTCTCGAGCAACTTACCCCGTTTCAAATGGGTTCCTCTCGGACACCCACTTGCCGCATGAAGACCAGTCTATGCCTTACCCACTCACTCTCTCGAGCTGAACCTCATGTTGACCCACTCATTAAGCCATCAATCTAGTAGTCTAGGTTTCGCGACCTCTCTCTCGAGCAAGCCGTAAACACTTAAATAAACTTGTTTTTGCAACTACAAATTTGCTAAATTCAACCACAACTACTAGATGAAATCACCATTAAACTACATCTAATCTATCACCAAGCAAGACCCAACAACAATCTTAAACTATATTCGCTAAATCATACCCCAAGAATTGGGGTTTTTAGCCATACATTAAGAAATAGAAATTTATACCTTCAATGATGTTGAAATCAAATGGATATGAAGATTTAAGTCTCAATTTAGTCAAGGAGTGAAGAATATAAGAGACCCGCTTACAAATTGAAAGAGATGAAACCCTCATCTTCTTCGAGTTTTCAAAACCCTCTCCAAAGCTTAGAGAATATTTTCAAAGATCTGTCTTAACTTTGTAATCTAAAAACTAGGTAAAACAGTGTAAAAAATCACTATTAAGAATAAAAACTGAACTAGTATTTATAGTTTTCAGAAAATGTGCTCCGAAGAATCTTTCGGCGACGTTAGTGAGAATCGCCGATGCATTCGGCGATCCTCCCTTTGGTCTACTTCTTCGCCTTTCATCAGTTGCCTTCAACATCTTTGTGCCCTGGATAATTGGGCAATGTAGCACTGTTTCACAGAGTCGTTCAGCGATACGCCGACTATTTTTTTTCATCGTCGATTTTCTCCTTTTCTTCAGGGCTCAGCACACTGGAACAAAAGGCGAACATGTGATCTGTTGGCGATTTGGTGAACGTGTTCGGCAATTCACAGACCTTCGTTTCTTCGTTCTTTCAGCTTTTTTTTTCCCCTTTTTGCTAGGTAGTGTCCATGTTTTGCCTCAAACTTCAAATACCTGAAACTTAAAGGTTTTCATCAGATATTGAGATAAAATAAGTATTTGAGGACACAATTTCTATTAAAATATAGCTCTAAATGAGTCTAATTTGTGGACTCATCAACACCCCCAACTTAAACTTTTATTTGTCCTCAAGCAAACTCAAGTTCAGTCGTTCAAAAAGGGTGTCTCGAACAGTGCTACACAAGACTCAATCATGAATGTGCACAATAAGACTCAGTTTACTTATGCAAAGATCAAATGTGCACTGAAAGATTCAAGTTGTGACTCACCAATATCAAAGAACCTCATGTACACAATACTTGCTTCAAATGCAAGTTCAAGCTCAACTAAAGTGTTCGAATGCCCTCACAGAAAGAATGATTCCATAATCACACAATGGTTGACAGTTTAAAGCTTCAGAATCAGATGCAACACTCACTCTCACAAGGAAGAACACAATGCATGCTTTCACCCATAGGTTTGCCCGTATTTTCCGATCAACATTTGTTTCAGCTCATTCAAGATCAAAAAGATCGTTTCAAGGTTTGTAATGGGGCTGAGTGCAAAGGTATGGTCATTTAGACTCGGTGACTTTCATCCTCATGAAATGTGGTGCTCTCAACAGTTCATTTCCTTTTCCTTCATCATTCTATTTAGTGCTCATAACTCATCCTATTATTCACTTTCCATGGATTGTTTGGGAACCCCATTTTTTTGTACTTTTATTCCACAACTTTCTTTTTCATTTATTTTTTTCTCTTTTTTTTATATGGAGGGGTTCCATTTTCCTTAAAACCATGGGTAAGAGGAGACTTTCCTTGCACTTCTTGACTTCCCTTTTTCTTTTCACCACACCCCCAACTTAGGCTTTTGTCCTAAGTTGGCTATTCAACTAACCACAATTCAAGAGGATTATAGGTAGTGGATTAAGATAGGTTTAGTTTTCATCAAGTTTCTTCCAAAGAAAGGTAAGGCTCAAGGGGTGTTCAAAAGAGAATCACACGCTCACAAGGTAGGTCACAAAAGAGGTATATGTCAAATTGTCTCACACTCTTAGATGTTGCCTAAGATCATATCAAGAGATAGCATCACTTAGCTGACCCGACCAACGGGGAAAATTCTAGGATATATTATGCATGGTTCAAAGTAAGCTCATCACATAAGGCATCGACACTAAAGTCAAACAAGACTCCACACTTTCGCTAGTGTGCAACGGTCATCACAAGAGACTCGATTTGATAAATGGCTAATCACAACGAGATGCAAGGAGTTCACATATTGTCTATGCAACTTCATTTGGCCTCGTCGTAGCCATAATTCATGTTCTTTCGATTAAAAGCACTATTCAAGTCATCGATATTGATCAGAACCGAGACTTAAATTTTGCAAAGAATAGCCACATTCAAGAGCATATAAAGGGTGGCGAAAATGTGCAAAGAATTCAAAAAATTTTGGAAGGGTTAAAATCATTTTTTTTTGCCATTTAAAACAAAAAGGAGTCGTAAACTCAATCATCCATAGAAACAGATAAAACATAATTTTAAAATAGAACAACCCAAATATATACACAGAACATAACTATCAACACAAAAGGAGGCTTTAAAGTAGAACAACCCAAATATATACATAGAACATAACTATCAACACAAAAGGTGTAGGCCTCACCCCACCACACTAAAAAGTGTTTGTCCTCAAATGCAAATAAAAGTGTCTAAAAGTAAAAATAAATAAGATAGAGAGAGGTAAAAAGAAGTCATGTCTATGCAGTCTCTCTATCTTTTAGGGTCTGAATATGAGCATAAGTGTTCGATGCATCTATTTGTTCATGGGTCTTAGTACCCGGAGTTGCCTCAGACGAACTAACAATGCCAGATCCACTAGGAGCTATTATGGACGTCTCAGCCGGCACTGTCTGAGTTGCCGACTGCACAACCATCTCCACAAGATTCAACAAGTGTCTGAATATGTTGTCCTCTTGGTATTCGCTCACTACCTCATCGCGCAGTTCTATCCGCTCATCGTCGATCTATGTATCCGACTCTACATGCCCTGCATCATCCCTCTGCACATCTTCGATCTCAGGAGTATCCTCATTATCTACTCCTTGCATCAGTGTGGTGGAGTCGGTAGCCTTCAAATAGGCTACATCCTTTTTTCAACTCTGCTATTTCAGCTTTTAATGTTGAAACCTCGGATGTCTCCTCCTGTTTTCTCTCACAAGCAGTGACTCTGGCAGTCAGATCATCAACAGTGGTCCTGAAGGGGGTCAGTGCAGTCAAGATGGCACTGTCAATGATCCCTGGGATGGATCTCTCCAATTGCGTCGCCCTCACATCCGCTGAATAGGCCAGCTTCCCCATCTTCAGGATCATAGCATGAGTGATTCTGGTAGGCTGGGAGAAAGAGGAGGCATCTGGAGTCTGTGAAGTAGAAAAAAGAGCGGGTATACCTGAAGGCTCTGAAGCTGGAGTGGACGGAGGTGCCTCTGCTGGTAAAGAGTCAACATCGACCTCTGGAGAAGTATTTGCTAGAGCTGCTCTCCTCTTGTCAACCTTCTCTCGTGTGAACTCGGCCTCTATACGCCCAATATTAGTGGAGAAAGATGAGGTGACCTCTATATCGCTAGCAGGATCTCAGGGTACTCCAGCACGCTGGCATAACTCGGTGATCAGAACAAGAAAAGGTAGAGACGTATGCGTCTGTTTGGCTCTCACAGCCATCTCTTGTGAAACTAGCAATCCCAAGTCGATCCGCCTCCTAGCCAGGATAGAACCAAGGCAAGTTGCCTTAGGATGACACAGAATGGACTAATTCTGGGATGGCATGATAGTACTGTTGATGAAGCCAAACCAGTACCAGGAGGCAATGTTCATATCCCTGTTCTCAATCAGAGCTCCTACCTCCATCCACCTCGGGGTGGTGTTAGAGATCATCGGAGCTAACCAACCCTTCAACTTATCCAGGAATGGAATAATAGGCAAACCCTGGTAGGGTAGTACTGAGTGCAGTGGTCGACCTAATACAACATTAATATGATCAATGTGACACTCCACCTCTTTGCCTCTAGCCATAACTGACTTCACCGATCGAAACTCACTAGCCTTCTTCTTATTCTTTGAGACCAACTCTCCATAGGCTAAGTAGAATTCCTAGACCCAAGAAGGAATGTAAGGGCCACGTGGCCTAGTGAACTGCTCTAATTCATGATATTTGAGTGTGTCAAGCACCTCAGTGTGCTTGCCTTCCAAGCCGTCCATATATAGTAACTTTTCTTCTAGAATGGTTCGTAAACCATCGCCTTTTAATCTGTTTAGCAACCTGGGTGGAGATGGAGCTACGGGGAGTGCAGGAGCCACTAGAGGTGGTACTGGATTTGGCACTGATTCAGTAGTCGAGGGAGTGGCAGCTGAAGGGGTTCTGGTAGATGTGGGCTAAGCTCTAGCCCTGAGTTCATTCCTTCGATGCATCAAAGGTTGCTCATCCTCCGGCTCAGAAAAAGCTGGTTCAACATTTGTGCCCTTCCTAGCTATGTGCTTTTTTCGTTTGCCTTTATCTCCCGGTTGGAGGTCATCCTTTTTTCTCTTTGGAGGGTTTGATCCTCCTTCATTGATCGTAATATCTTTAGTCTTTTTCTGTGGTTGATCGGTTAAATTGGTGCGTACCATATCTGCAAAAGATTGAGAAAGGATAAGAAAACAACATAAATTCAGGCACAATGACTTTCTCTGCAGATAGACTCGCCGATCAAGTCAGCGAGTCGCTGAACCAATTCGGTGAACTAAATCAGGCTCGCCGATGGGTTGGCTAAACAATTCAGGCAAGTCGGCGATAAGAGAGTCCTTTCGGTGAATCGCCGACTGTTTTCGACAAGCAAGGTTTGTCCACCGAAAGTTACAGTGCATAAGGGTCTCAGGAGTAGCATACGGAGGGCGATCAAGAGTACTTTCGGCGAGTCGCCGAGTGTGTTCGGTGACCACATGGCTTCTCTCTGAAAGTTACAGATTCATCCAATTTGACCTGATACTAAGGGCGAGATGGAGACATTGGGCGAACCGCCGAACTATTTGGCGATCTCTACCCAGCTCACCAAATGGTCCAACATGCTCATTTTCAATCCATCTTCTCGAATTCAATCCCGCAAACCCCGAAAGCAAAATCAAAGCATGCATTAACAAAATTCGAACAAGACCCATACTACCATCATCCCGGAATACTTAGATTTCTACCAAACTTGCCGTATTTGGCCAATTGACGATATTTGCTCTTAAGAGCAGTGTTACCCTCTTTATCATTGAGCAAATTTTTGACATTTAGCATAAACATGGGGTACTCAAATTTCACCCAATCAATCAAAACAACATGCAATCATGACCCAACTCATTAAAAAGCACAAGGATTACAAGAATTCAACAATCAGACAACACATGCAAGATTTTCGAATTAAAATAGGCATATAATCATTATAATCCTATTAGAGAGGTCCAACACACATCACTAAGAGACAATTATTGCAAATGAGTAGAAAACATTCAAATGTAAATATGGGAAAAGGAAACCAACCTTCAATGTTGATTAAATTCGATTTGAAAAGCTAAGAGGCATAGTATTCCAAATCCGAGCACAAGTCCCAAACTAAAGTAATGCTAAATTGAAGAAGATGCTACCTTAGTGCGAGTTTAAGATATTTATGAGTGAGGGAAAGTGAAGAAGTTGAAGTTTTGAATCTTTTGGCCATTATAAACTGTCCAGTTCGCGCTCGTTCGGTGACGTTAGTTGCAATCGCCAATTCACTCAGCAATTCGCCGAGTGGTCCCTTGTCCCGCCGATTGTTACAGACTTATCAATTTCTTAGGATCAAAATGGTGGTCTAAGTCGAGATCTCCGACCTGGTCAGAGATGCGCCGAACTGCTTCTCAAGGTCACCAAATTATACAGGATCTAATTTAAACTTGAGCTGAGCCAAATGGCGGGTCAGGTTGGGCACGCCAACCTGTTTGGTGGTTCACTGATTGACCATTTTCTCGCCAATCTATATTTTTCACCACTTTCCTTATTGAAACCTGCACCACTAACACACCATTATTTATAAAAGAAAATTTAAGCATTTAAAACCTTGGGTTGCCTCCTAAGAAATGTTTTATTTAACGTCGTGTCTCAATGCGAATCCTTACTCACTCCCCATTGGTGGGGTTGGCCCTAGTGTTACTAGGTAACCCCAATAGTTCATTTGAGTGAAGAGGAGGCACCGCATAATTCAGGAGTGTCCTGATCAGCTAGATCGATCTAAATGAGAGCTAAACATTTGATTCAACACTTCAATATTCTCCTTCATCTCTTCCGACATTTGATCTTGTTCGGTGATCTTTTGGAGAATGATTTGGAGTGTGTCCTCGACACAGTTGTTCTCCCATCTTGTAGATTGTTTCCTTTCGTGAGGAGGTATGTACCTCTCTTGAATCTTGCACTGGTTTTCCACCTCTTTTATTTTGGTGGCCAATTCGTCCAGTTGAGCTAGCAGTACGGGTAATGTAAAGTCCCTCTCGACTTCTTACTTCATCTCAGCCGGGTTTCTACCATTTCCCTCAGCCATGCTCAGGGAACCTACCTACACCAATAAATTTAGAGAAAAACAAAACTAAAAATAAGATTAGTAAACTACGATTATTGAAAGCAGAATTTGACTTAAACCAAAAACTTTCACGTAACACCGCTCCCTGGCAACGACGCCATTTTGTTGCTTGCGTAATCAACGACACAACGTCCAATGAAAGTTTCTACGATCGTTCAATAATATAATAACCCAACCATGGGTTGGGGTCGAGTCCCAAGGGAGTAGGCATGAAAATTAGTGGTTAAGCGCAAATGTGCTAAAGTTAATCTTAGCTAAAGATTTTTACGAGTGAATATATAGCAAATTAAAGGGGGACACAATAGTGTCACTTAACAATGGAGTTTATTTTACTAGTAAGTAACAACAATAAAGTTAACAGAGATTTCTAAGTGATGAGAAGGGATTCTTAGGATGTGACCGGAATACAGGTTAATCTAAATTATTGGGTACATGCTTTCGATAGAAAATTTACAGAGTAATAGTGACTAGGCTAAGCTATATGTGGAAATAAATTCTCTCTCGAGGAACTTACCCCTTTTCAAATGGGTTCCTCTCGGACACCCACTTGCCGCATGAAGACCAACCTATACCTTACCCCACTCACTCTCTCGAGCTGAGTGTTAGGATATGGGACTAGGGTTCACTCTCTCGAGCTGAACCTCATGTCGACCCACTCCTTAGGCCATCAATCTAGTAGTCTTGGTTTCGTGACCTCTCTCTCTCGCAAGCCGAAAACACATAAATAAAATTGTATTTGCAACTACAAATTTGTTAAATTCAACCACAACTACTAGGTGAAATCACCATTAAAATACATCTAACCTCTCAGCAAGCAAGACCCAGCAACAATCTTAACCCATATTCGCTAAATCATACCCCAAGAATTGGGGTTTTTAGCCACACATCAAGAAATAGAAATTTATACCTTTAATAATGTTGAAATCAAATGGGTATGAAGATTTAAGTCTCAATTTAGGCAAGGAGTGAAGAATCCAAGAGACCCGCTTCCAAATTGAAAGAGATGAAACCCTTCTTCTTCGAGTTTTCAAAACCCTCTCCAAAACTTAAAGAATCTATTCAAAGTTCTGTCTCAAATTTTTAATCTTAAAACTAGGTAAAACAATGTAAAAATTCGCTGCTAAAAATAAAGACTGAACTAGTATTTATAGTTTTCAGAAAATGTTCTCCGAAGAATCTTTCGACGACGTTAGTGAGAACCGCCGATGTATTCGGTGATCTGCCCTTTGGTCTACTTTGTCGCCTTTCATCAGTTGCCTTTAGCATCTTTGTGTCCTGGATAATTGGGCGATGTAGCACTATTTCACGGATTCATTCGGTAATATGCCAACTACTCTTTTTCATCGCCGATTTTCTCCTTTTCTTCAGGGCTTTACACATTGGAACAAAAGGTGAACATGAGATCTGTTGGTGATTCGCAGAACGTATTCGGCTATTTGCAGACCTTCGTTTCTTTGTTCTTTTAGCTTTTTTTTACCCCTTTTTTGTAAGTAGTGTCCATACTTTGCCTCAAACTTCAAATACTTGAAACTTAAAGGTTTTCATCAGATATTGAGATAAAATAAACATTTGAGGACACAATTTCTATAAAATATAGCCCTAAATGAGTCCAATTTGTGGACTCATAGAGGTCGGCCCCGATAGAGAGCCTCTGTAAGGATTTCACTGGACTCCTAGCTCCATTAGAGACTGAGCCTGAGTCTTCCCCCATGGTACCGGGTAATAATACGGTGTTGGATGCAATATTTAGAGATGAGTTTTCGCCGCTTGATTCTACCCGTCATGCTGGAAAGCGCCCTCGCTCCAGTCTAACTTCTGATGACACTGAGGCTAGAAGAGCTCGCAAAAGCGCCAGGAGTTTAAGGTGGCCCAGAGGACATCCCTAGTAGATGAGGATATGCGCCAGCAGCGGACTCGGGAGGTCGGTGTTGGTGCCTTTAGCAGCGTGAGCACGACTGATGGTGCGGCGAGAGTTGATGTTAGCATTATTGAGGATGCTGATATGGTAGATGCGGGCACTACTGAAGGTGACCCGAGTTTTTATCCAGCAGGCTCCGGGAAATTGAACCCACCCGCTTGTTGATAGGTCTTCGACGCTATGCTCCACAGGTTTGCTTCACCCTATTCTTTACATTTTTGTTTTTTTGTTCATTGGGGACAATTGCACTTTATTTTGTTGGGGGTGGGGTAAATGGATTGTGAGTGATAGGGTGAAGTTTGAGTAACCCAACTCATAATCCTTTCTTGGGGTTTTCTTACCTGTGTTCTTTTTCCCCAAGAGACTGTTTTAATTTTTGTTGAATCGGCATGTTTAAGAATGTTTGTGTAAGAGTAAGTAGAAAAATGAAAGCATGATGGCATGAAAAGCATGAGAAAAAATGATCCATGTCTAAAAATGTTGAATTGTGCTAGATCTATAGCCTTGATGAGTTGAATGTGTTGGATCTCAATATGACATGATAAGAACCGATTTGAACTCATGACTTAAGCTAAAACTTGAACTGGGTAATATGATAATCTGATAATGAAACAATGTGTCAAGAGTGTGTGAGAAAAGTTGAATGTTCAGACAGTTGTGCCAATCTAGAACTTGCCCCGTTGGTCCTGCTCAGATGATCTAGGCTAGAAGTTGGGAAGTTATCATAGGCCCTTGTTCAAATTAGTCCACTTAAGCCTAAAATGATCCGACCAAATAAAATCAATGTTCCCTTTGATCCAAATATTTGAGCCTAAAATAGACCATTTCGTTTGATTAACCTAACTCACCTCCCCTAAAATAAGTGTTTTGGCCCCGGTCCATCCTTGTACATGTGCACCTTGACTTAGGCCAAAAGCCTAAATTAAGGGTGGCTAATGCAAAAAGTTACCTCAATCTTGGCCCTGGTCCGACATCGGATATTGTGCACCTCAACAAATGTAAAATTCATAAGTTGAGGGTGGCTATGAAAGAGGAAACTGAAAGAAAAAAGGGTATGAATAGAGAAAAAGAAAAGATAGAAGAGGATGTGACTTTGTGCAAAAGAAGTAAAAAGATGATAAATAAAAGTGTTGAAAAATAAATAAAAAAATAAAGTGAAAAAATAATAAGAGCCACAAAGTCAAAAGTCACATCCATGTTGAAAGGAGTCAAGGGAAAGAAATTAAGATGAAAGGATGTCAAAAATAGGTTGAGAAAAGAGGTAAAAAGCCAATGTAATGTCAAGGAGGGCAGAAAGTCACTAAAAAGTACCCAAATGTACCACACCTGACCCTGAGCCTACGTTACAAGCTAAGAAAGTCCTATAGTGATCCTAGCTACTAGTTTGGAGAGTCTAAGCAATCAAAATAAGGGCAAGCCTATGGTATTGAGCACTAACTGTACTTGAAGTCACTTCTGAGCGTGAGTGTTGAATGAATCCTAAAACTAAAAATTCTTATATTCTGTGTGAAAAGGATTTAGTTTGAAGTGAGGGCACTAGTTACATTGTCGGTAAGTTGGTACCTTGGTGATTGTGAAAAAGTGTATGTTGTGTGTCTATTGGTCGATCTTTGTCATATCTTGATCCGCATGAGTTAGCTTGTTGAGTCTAAGAGAAAATATTTGCACTAGAAAAGGGAGTCGAGATAGAAAGCCATGTGATTGCTTGAGTTTGAATGTTTTCTTCTACATAAGTATCGTTTAGAGTCTTAGTGCGTCGCTTGAGGACAAACAACGAATTTAAGTTGAGGGTGTTGATATACCATGAGTTTACGGTATTTTTAATACATTTCACTTAAGAGTTGTGTGTGTCTAGGGCCATTTTGTATTAGAACTAATGTTTATTGTGTTATATTTCCAGGAAATAGGCTTGGACGAGGTCAAGAGAGATGACAACTAGTCTAGTCACGGACCGTCGTGGGTAAGTGTGGAATGATCATCAGGAAAGTCTGACTATGTGTGGAACTACAGAGGTGAGTGACGGAGCGTAGGTCAAACCACGGGCCATCATGCACATCCATCAATGATCACTGGGAGTTGAAGTTCCAGTACCTGATGAAAAGTTCTAAGTGTGGAGCCACGAATGGGGACCCACATACTGCACATATGTCATTTGTCTCTGAAAGTTGAAGGTTCCAGCCTTTGTGGAAAAGTTCTAAGTATCAAGCTACGGAAGGGACCTATGGATGGTAGGTCGATCCACGGTCTGTAGGTCAGTCTCGTCGATCGAAGCCACGTCTAGAAATTTTATTTCCTTTTTTTTAGGACAAGTTTTTCTATAAATACGGTATATAAACCTCGTTTTTGGGGGTTAGACACCATTGTATACTTTTAGTTCTTGGTATTTTCTTGGGAATTAACTTGCAAACTTTGGCACTTTGGTCTCCTAATTTCGGTTTATGAAGATTTTTGCTTTGAATTTCAATTGGAGATAACGGGTTTCTTCTACTCAATATGTAAGCTTATGAATTCTTCTTCTAAATATATGAATTGTGTTCTTTGAAGCATGAGCAGCTAAATCCACAACTAGGGTTGTGGGAACCATGATCAATTAAAAATGTATGAATAATAACTAAGTAATTCTTGAATAGTGTTGATGCATGTATTGGTAATTCTTTCTCTTAGAAGTCTTTTTAACGGCGGCCAATGTTAGAACTCGCCTTGTTGCTAGGACCAAGGAGGTAGTTAATAAGAAAAGAATTATCAACAGAGATTTAATGTAATACTATCTAATAGTCTAATGTCAATTGGTGCAAGGGTGAAAACTAACCCATACATTGATGTGATGTCTAATATAAGGTAAAGATAAGGGTTAGTAAATTATATACACGTAGCCGGACCAAGGTGCGGAGTGAAATTCCCTATTTGGAGGACAAATCACTTAGGGATACCTAACTTACCAACTTTGCATGTGATACACTAGGAAACAATTACTATTATTAGGATTACTGCATTAAGAACTTATGGGGAACACATACACCCTAGTTTCTCTCTCTCATTGATAACAACAAAGTTCGAATCTTGCTCACTTATTACTTAACAACATTTAGTTATTTGTTTCACAACCCTCCCCTTTTACTTACTTGTCTCGGAAATAAGTTGACTAAACGAATATAATCGTAAGTTAAATTTAAGTTTAAACCATATTCCTCGTGGGATCGACCCCAACCTCTAAGTTGGGTTCTTTACTTGATAACGATCGCTTATACCTCATTAGGTAAGTGTAATTTTAGCGTATCACCACATCCACGGTCCGTGGTCACATCCACGGGCTGTGGTTTGGCCTCTGTCGGTGGCACCTAAAATTCTGAAAATCTTCTATTTGGATCTTTCTCGAATTCGGGGTGTTACATTATCTCCCCCTTGGGAACATTCGTCCTCGAATGCAGTCTATACAAGCTGAGTAAAGAGGGAAGGAGCTACAATCCCTACCACTAAGTACTAGAAACTGATATCTAACTAAACTTAGTTCCAAGAATATGCAATTATGTTGAAGTACAAGAACAACTGAAGGAACAAGATATTGAGACTGAATTTACGCAAGAGTAACCTAAGAGACTGGAGAGGAACTATTACCTGAAGATGAAACGGAATCAAAAGGAAAGAGGTGAGGATACTTGGCCTTTATGGCTGCTTCTGCTTCCTAAGTAGCTCGCTTTACGGATTGCCTCCTCGACAAAACCTTCACTGAAGCGACTTCTTTATTTGTCAACCAACGAACCTGATGGTCAAGAATCTCAACTGACACCTCTTCATAAATGAGACTATCCTTCACAGCCACACTCTCTAATGGTACTATTAATGCTGAATCACCCACACACTTCTTCAATAAAGAAATGTGAAAGACTAGATTAACTGTTGCTAGTTCTGTTGGCAACTCTAACTCATAAGCCACATTACCAACCCTTTTTCAGGATTCTGTAAGGACCTACATATCTAGGACTGAGCTTCCCTTTCTTTCTAAATCTCATCACTCCCTTCATTGGTGACACCTTCAGGAAAACCCAATCATCGATTTCAAACTCTAAGTCCCTTCTTCTCATAACTGCATAGGACTTCTCGCGACTCTAGGATGTCTTTAGTCTATCTCTGATGAGTTGAACTCTCTTCATAGCCTCATCTACCAAATCTGGCCTAATTAATGTTGTTTCACCTACTTCAAACCAACCAATCAGGGATATACATCTACGCCCATATAGTGCCTTATACGGGGTCATCCGAATATTGGAATGAAAGCTATTGTTGTAGGCGAACTCTATGAGAGATAGGTGATCATCCCAACTACCCTTGAAATCGATCATGTAAGCTCTTAACATGTCCTCTAAGGTCTGAATGGTACGCTCTGCCTGACCATCCGTCTGTGGATGAAATGTTGTACTGAGATTTACCTGAGTACCAAGACCTTTCAGAAACGACTTCCAAAAATGAGAGTTAAACTGAGGACCTCTATCTGAGATGATAGGAAATGGGATCCCATGCAACCTTACTATCCCTTGGATGTAGAGTTTGGTGTAGTCCTTCACTAACTCTATAGTCTTGACAGCCAAAAAGTGAGCAGACTTAGTAACTATGTCCACTATCACCCAAATGGAGTCATGTTGTATGCGAGTACGAGGTAAACCCGTAATAAAGTCCACGTTTATCACTTCCCACTTTCATGTATGAATGTTAATCTCCTGAGTCATACCTCATGGTTTCTGATGTTCTACCTTAACCTGTTGGTAATTAGGACACTTAGCCATGAAGCTTCTATATCCCTCTTCATGCCGCTCCACCAAAAGACTTCTCGTAGATTATGGTACATCTTAGTGGCACCTGGATGAATAAAATACCTAGAGTTATGAGCTTCTGTAAGGATCTGCTGCCTCAACTCACCCTCATTAGGAACATATAAGCGACCTTGGTAACGAAGCACACCATCTCCCCATTAGGAGAAAACATCAAGTTTTTGCTGATGAACTGCACCTTTCAACTGAAGTAATATAGAATCACTATCCTATTTTTCCTTAACGTCCACTACCAAAGAGGATTCTGACCCATTCTGAACTATCACCCCACTATCTGATGTGTCCATAAGGTAAACTCCTAAGTGAGCAAGTCGATGAACATCTTTTGCTCACTCTTTCCTTTCTTCCTTAACATGTGCTACACTACCCATAGACAACCTGCTGAGAGCATCAGCCACTATATTGGCCTTACCAGGATGGTAAAGCACATTCATGTCATAGTCCTTGAGGAATTCAAGCCATCTCCTCTGACGAAGATTCAATTCTTTTTGGGTGAACACATATTAGATGCTCTCATGATCTTTGAACACATCAAAATGAACACCATACAAGTAGTGTCTTTAAATCTTTAGGGTAAACACTACGGCTGCAAGTTTGAGGTTATGAGTCGAGAAGTTCTTCTCATGGACCTTAAATTTTCTAGAAGCATAAGTTATGACCTTACCTCGCTGCATCGACACACAACCTAGGCCGACCCTGGATGCTTCACAATAAATCACATAACTATCTAAATGATTTAGTGGAGTCAAGAATAGAGCTATAGTCAACCTAGTCATCAGTTCTAAGAAGTTTTTTTCACACTCATCTGACAATTGAAATTTGACCTTCTTCTGAGTCAACTTGGTCAGTGGGCCTTCAACAAATCTCTTGTAATAACTGGCCAAACCCAAGAAACTTCTGATATCTGTCGAAGAGATGGGTCGAGGCTAGTGTTGTATTGTCTTAATTTTCTGAGAATCCACTCGGATCCCTTCACTGGATACCATATGACCAAGGAAAGTGACGGACTACAACTAGAATTCACATTTGCTGAACTTAGTGAATAGGTGGCGATCTTTGAGAGTTTGCAGAACAACTCTCAGATGAGTCGCATGCTCCTTCTTACTTTGAAAATAAATGAGGATATCATCAATAAAGACAACAATGAACAAGTCCAACTATTGTTTGAACACCCTGTTCATTAAATCCATGAAAGCTGCAGGAACATTTGTTAGTCCAAAATATATAACTACAAATTCATATTGACCATACCGTGTTCTGAAAGCTGTCTGCAGAATGTCACTATCTCTAGCTCTAAGTTGATGATAGCCAAACATGTGGTCTATCTTAGAAAAGTAACTAGCACCCTTGAGTTGGTCGAACAAGTCATCAATCTTAGGGATGGGATACTTATTCTTGATTGTGACAATTTTCAACTATCGATAGTCAATGCACATTCTGAGAGAACCATCTTTCTTTTTCACGAACAACATTGGAGCACCCCATGGAGAGAAACTAGGTCTGATGAAGCCCTTATCTAGAAGGTCTTTTAGTTGCTCTTTCAATTCCTTAAGCTCGGCTGGAGCCATTTTGTAAGGAGGAATCGAAATGGCTTGGGTATCTAAAAGGTTATCTATTCTGAAGTTGATTTCCCTTTCGGGAGGAACTCTGGGAAGATCTTCTTGAAATATTTTTTGAAACTTATTTACCATTGGGACTAAGTCAAGAGTTGGGATTTCGGAGTTTGAATCCTTAACCCGAACAAGATGATAAATATACCCTTTGGAACATTTTTCTAGCCATAAGGTAAGAGATGAATTGACCCATAGGCAGTGAGCTACTACCCTTCCATTCTACGACTGGCTCGTTTGGAAACTAAAATCGAATGATTCTAGTTCTACAATCGACTTAGGCATAACAGGAATGTAACCAATCCATGCCTAGAATGATATCAAAATCTACCATTTCAAACTCTACAAGATCTGCTGAGGTGATTTTCTGAGAGACTGTGACAGGGAAATTTATGTATACTCGTCTAGCTATAACTGGGTCACCAACTGGAATAGATATTGAGAAGGGATCTGAGAGAGTTTTTGGACTAACATCGAAGTTTACTGCTATATAGGGTGTTACAAAAGACAGTGTTGCCCATGTTTCTAACAATACATAAATATCTAAATGAAAGACTCGTAATGTACCAGTGACCATATCAAGAGAATCTTTCTGATCCTGGAGAGCTTGGAGAGCATACAACTTGTTATAGCGATGACCACCATATGTACCAAATGAAGTACCCTGCTGAGTTGGGTGACCTATTGGTGTTGCTTGAGCTGTAAACTGAGCCCTATTATTGTTACCTCATTACCCCTTCCTGGCAGAAGGGCAATCCTTCAACCTATGGCCAGACTGACCACACCCAAAGCACCCTTCCTTGCTTGCAAGACACTCGCTCGGATGGTTCTTACCACACTTTGGACAAGTTTGGTAAGTCATTTCCACCCAAAGTCTGCTGAAACAGTGAGCGATTTCCACCATCCGACTTTTGATGTGAGTATTCGTAGTTTCCTATTCTGGCATTTTTGTTAGCATTTGTCAATTCCCTAAGCTTATCTCCCTCAACCTGTTAAGCATGAGTCATTAATCTGGAGATATCCATATCCCCTAGTAGCATAGCATTCCTGCACTTAGTCTTCACTAGATCGGATACCCTAAACAAGAACTTACTCATTTGTGCCCTTGAATCGGCAACCATGTGTAGAGCATACCAGGAGAGCTGGGTAAACTTCAGCACGTACTCTTGGACCGACATGGAACCCTATTTCAAATTCTAGCTTTTGTGCCTTAGGTTCTCTCAATTCCCTTGGAAAGAACCTGCCCAGATAAGCTCCAGTAAAACAATCCCAAGTCACATGAGCTATCTCTGCACCCCTGTTGTCTTTCCACTGAGTGAACCAGATATGACTCACTACCTTAATTTGATAGGATGCCAGCTCCACCCTGTCATTTCCAAATACTTGCATCACCTCTAGGATTTTCTTGACCTCATCAATGAAGTTTTGTGGGTCTTCACCAACCTTTGACCCTAAAAACTCATGCAAATTCATCTGAACAAAGTCTCGAACCCTAGTTACTGTTGATCCACTATTTGCGTTACTAGGAACTAGGACCTGCTGATTATTCTGATTGGCCACACTCTGAGCCAAGAGCTGGATCGCATTCCAAAATTTTGCATTCGTAACCTCATGGTTCGGGACTGGAGGAACTAAATTAGCATTGTGTGCATTAGTAATCTGTGTGTTAGCTCTACGAAGAGGCATCGCATAACGATGGATTAAAAAAGAGAAGTTGGATCATACCAACGCCTGATAAGAATATCAAAGAAAGTGAATTTTTTCTTAAAACACTTCGTAGCCTCCCTCTCATAGATGGAGCGTTCTTCACACCCATGAAAGACACTCTATTTAGTGCGGCTTTCATACATCCTACGACTCTTGAACCTAATGCTCTAATACCAAGTTTGCCACACCCCGAGGCTACCCCCTTGGTGTAACACGAGACCTAGGATCACAAGTGACCCCAAGCTAACCCTGTGTCTGGCATATATTAAGCATACTAAGAATATCTGAATAAGACATGTACTATGCGGAAGCTAAAACAATGGATAACTGAAAGTGAGAAACCCCCAACTAGTCTAAATGTATAAAACATACTACGAGTTTAATAATAACTGAAAGATACACTTAACAATTCAAGTTGATTCTACTACTATGTCTGAAAATCCTCTAACTGAGTTAAGTTACTCGGACATGCCCCCCAACTAACTCTAACAAAACTGAAAACTGAATAAAAAGACTAAACTGAAAAGCATGTCTATTGTCCTTGAAGTATGGGGACTCACCATTGAAGTTGTTGAAATGCGGACCTAGAATCGATCTAAGTGCAATGTGGATGCTGAGTACCTGAACCGTCATCATGAAAGGATGTAGCGCAGAGTATACGTCAATACTTGGAATGTACTGAGCATGCAGGATATAAATACTACGCTGAACAAATATATATATATATATATATAAGTTGAACAAAGCATAACTAAGCAATGACATAAACTGAGCAAGAATGAAATACTAAAACATAACTGAAAAGTTAAACTAAATGCAATGACCAAGTGTTAATCATGAACATGACATTCTAAACTGAATACTGAAGTATATACTGAAAACCTAGTCAAATGCACTACGAGTCTGACTACGGGAGCTACTATTAACCGACATAAAACCACGTGAGCTAAACGTGGAGTCCGATGTATATGCCCCATCAAAGGACCCAATATACCTTGCCAAGGGTATAAAGGAATTACTGGCGTGACCACTAAATCTGATGCCCAACAGAGGGACTTATACTCCTATGAGGGCACGTAGTTCTAGGAAAATGAGGGTACACTGAACCCTAGTCAAACTCGGTGCTAAGTCTACTCCTAACTGAATATGTATATGACACAAATGTAACTAAAATACTGAATAGTTCAAAATACTGACATGCAATCAGAGAATGCAACATTTATATACTGATAATGTAATATTCAAAATCTGGAGCATGATTCTCATTCAACTCACCTAGCAGGTATACTTCATGAACTAATAGAATTTATACAAACTAGGGTTCTGAGTTTCATAAAAGGATTTAAGAAAACTTTCCAAGAAACAAGATTTCAATTTAGGATACTACAACCGTTAAATCACAGAAAATATCCAAGGTTTTAGGAACCCTAGGTCTAAACAAGATATAAAGAATCAAGGAATTGACTGAATTCTAGGGACCTAGTGGATGAAAGGAATCCACTAGTGAAATCCCACATACCTGGTGACAAAATCTACGGAGAAATCCTTTGATTTTAGGGCTAGAACTTGAAGAAAACCTTTTGATTGTTGTTAGGAAACTAGCACCTCTTTCTTCTCTTTTCGTTCTAAGTTTTTTGGTGAATTTTGGAGAATAATGGTTTTAGGTAGGTTCTGACTAGATTACTAGGCTTAAACTGAGTAAAATAATGTAGTTTAGGGGTAAAACAATTAGGAAAAGACCCAACTACCCCTAAGCTAACTGATGAACAACCAGCGACAAACCTTGACTGATGGACAGTGGACTGACCGACGGACCATAGACTGACCGACGGTCTGTCCTGCTAGGGTATCTTTTGGCATCTAGGACTAGATTTGGGGTCATGATCCATGGACCCTGGACCACAGACTGTGGACCCACCAACAGTCCGTAGGTCCTATCATGGGTCATGATTTTCTGGAGGTTCTTGTCACGCCTCGAGCCTACACAGTGTGCGGGACTGGCACTCGAGAACCATTGCTAGCCCTAAGAGAACCCTTGGCCTGTCTTAACTCATAGCAGAAGACTTAAAACATTAATACAAGGATTCAAATGCACTTTAAAACAACTGTCTCAAATAAGCTTAGAATGTTTAAGGATAAACATTCAAATTAGCCAAAGTGGAAACTCAAGTATTATAGCAAAACATCTGAAACACAAGACTAAAGGACTCATATCTAGCTATCTATGAAGCCTCTAAATACTAAGAGGGATGTTGGGACAAGACCCCCGATCATCCTAACAACTGACTAACAAAGCAATAAAAGGGAATCCTCCAGAAGCAAGGAGGCTCACCAACTAACTCTGAGTGCTCAAATGGATCAACGAGGCGTTGGATGCTGATCCTGGTTACCTGTATCTGCATCATTAAAAGATGCAAGCCAAATGGCATCACTACATTTAATGTACGAGCATGCGAGGGAAAAACTAAACATGACATAAGCTTGAAAGTAATCTGAAAAGAACACTTACCTTAGCTTTACTCATCTCATGAATACTCAACTCAAATACAAAGTAAAACAACAACAAAGGGTGCAATTTATACAGAGCATTTAAAATAGTAGGTGATAACTCAATGTATTAAAGAAATACAATAACAACTCAGTTTACATATAAAGTAATATAATAATGTGGGAATTTCTCTAACTGACAACCATCACTATGAGCTAAAGTGATGATACATTGTCTCACCCATGCTGCCAGGACTGTCCTATACCTTGTTGTGATATAGAACGCCTCGACTAAGTGGATTCACTAGTCTATGTTAAAAATCACTAAGGAATCATCTAAAAAGTATGTCCCTTTCTACCCACGATGGCTACATGGTTTATGGAGACTTTAGTTATTATGAACTAGTCCACATATTGGTGTTCAATAATACTCCCAAAATATACTCAGCTCATATGTTTTAAAAACAAAAATCTTTCTGTGATTTGAGGTAATTACTCAAAACTAGCTTAAAAGCTCTATCGGAAATCGGTGTTTCCTTTCTTGTTTAAATGTGAAAACATTTCAACTCTTGAGAATACTTAGTTCCCATATAATCTTTTGAAGAAATGAACTTTACTCTTACTCTTTACTTAACTCAAAATTCAAGCCTTAAAACAAAGTTAAAACATTTGTAAAAGACTTTGGAAGACTCTAAGAATTTCTCTTAACTTGACTTTTAACTTTCCTTGAATTGAATTATGGATTCAAGGCTCATGATCTCATATTTATGTATGATTTCATGGTGTTTATATGTACCTTAGAGTGTAAAATCAACTAGAAAACTTAGGTACATTGCTAGGGAACTCAAACGGAAAGAAGTGGGAAAAGGTAGAAGGCCTGACGACCCTGGCGCTCCGAGTGGCGTGGGGAGCCAGCCTTGAAACTTCAGAGTCTGGGTTGGGGCATTTTGTCTGGCGCGGCGCCCAGAGCCCAAACTTCAGAGTTCCTTTTTGGGAGCTCAGAGAGGTGTGGCCTCCCAGCCCCCTCCCTAGAAAATCCTCGAATTTTCTTTCTCATTTTTAACTCTAAACCCACTAAATTCAATTGGTTATTTCCCCAAACACTTAGAATCGACTATATCACCAAAATATGTAAAATAAAATACTTGAAATCACACCTAATATCATAAATCAAACTCAAGAAACTTCTCAACAACTTCAACAATAAGAACCCACAAGAACTTAAACAAATTTCATCAATAACTCATAATCTTTTCTTTCAAAAACACAATTATGTTGAATTGAATCATGATTGGCATGTGGTGAACTAACCCAATGCTATGTGATCTCACATACCTCATAGGATTTAATCCTTGGCGAAATCCACGTCCAAAATAGCAAGAACTTGATGAATCTTGAACCTTTCTTCTCCTTTATCCTCTTTTATCTTTTCTCAAGCCCTATCTTGTTTTGGTAAAAGCGTAAACTGATCTTAATTCTGATTAGACATCAATTAAACTTCTAAAACCAAAATTAATTAATTGGGTATGGAAAATACCAAAATACCCTTCCAAAATCTGGATTAACTTTCCTTATCTAAACAACCCAACTTCAAATGGGCATATTCCCTCATACGAACTCAAAACCGTGCAAACTCGGCGGCGTTGGAAAGATAATTCAAAGATATTTCCTACGGTATCTTATAGTACACCTAACTCATCCTGAGATAGGAATTATGGTCGTTTGAAGTTTATCCATAACTCAAACTTAACATAACTTAACCAATTTTTTCGATTTTTCATTCTTTCCAAAAATGACTTTCTATTTCTAGCTCTTTCTAGTTCTTTCAAATAGCGAGGTGTTACAATATCTCCCCCTTGGGAACATTCATCCTCAAATGAGATTACTCTTATTAGGCTAAGGTGTAACATCTAACATTCAACTCAAACACCCAACAAGCAAATCTAACACATTAAGCATATCAATTTAAAGTGTACTAAGAAGAGAATTAGTACCTTGATCTGGAATTTCTCCGAGCTCAAAGAGATGTGATATCTCTTATTCATATCCTCCTCAGCTTCCCAAGTAGCTTTCTCAACAAACTGTTTTCTCCAAATAACTTTGACTGATGCTACTTCCTTAGTCCTTAACTTGAGAACCTGCTGGTCTAGAATCTGAACAGGGATCTCCTCATAAGACAAGTTATCCTTGATACCAATATCTTCAGTTGGTATGATAAGTGAAGGATCTCCCATGCACTTCTTCAACATGGAAACATGAAACACCAAATGGACCGCTACTATCTCTTGTGGTAGCTCCAGCTCATAAGCTACATTGCCAATCCTTTTGGATATTTTGTAAGGGCCAATATACCGGGGACTAAACTTCCCCTTCTTACCAAATCTCATAACACCCTTCATGGGTGAAACCTTCAAGTATACCCAATCATCTACTCCAAACTCTAACTCCCTTCTCCTAACATCAGTGTAGGATTTCTGATGACTCTCCGTTGTTTTCAACTTCTCTTGAATGACTTTCACTTTGTCCATAGCTTGGTGAACTAAGTCTGGTCCTGTCAATCCTACTTCACCAACTTCAAACCATCCAATAGGAGATCAACATCTTTTCCCATAAAGAGCTTCATACGGAGCCATCAGGATGCTACAGTGGTAACTATTATTGTAAGCAAATTCAATGAGAGGTAGGTGCTCATCCCAATTAGCATTGAAATCAATCACACAAGCCCTCAACATATCTTCTAAGGTCGGAATGGTGCTCTCTACTTTATAATTTGTCTAAGGATGAAAATCAGTACTGTCACTCCCCGAGACTACCCCCGAAATAGAAACACGGAACCTAGGACCAAAAGTGATCCCAAGCTAACCCTGTTGGCATGATCAAGAGCATACTAAAGATAATAAATTGATGCGGAAGTTAAATCATAAATAAAATGAAAAGATGGGGAATACCCATATATTATAACTGATATATATATGAAAACTGATGAGTTTAATACAAAGAAGATATTAACTCAATACTAAGTTGAATCTAACTATGTCTGAAAATAGCCTCTAACTGACTAGAAATGATGGGACAGGCCCCAACTAAGTGTAGTAAAACTGAAACTAAAGGACTAAAAATACTGAAAAGGAACTCATGACTATTGTCCTCGGAGAATGAGGACTCACCACTGATTCTGCTGAACTAGAGCTCGGGAACCGATCTAAGCGTGATCTGGATGCTGAGAACCTAAACCTACATCACCAGAAGATGTAGCGTCCGTATGCATCAGTACTTGAAAGGTACTGAGCATGAAGGATAGAGTAAAGCTAAAATAACATATAACTGAACAAAGCAATAAAGCAATCATATAATCTGAACATGATATAAAAACTGAATACTGAACTAAATGGATGCAATGACCAAATTTATAACATGTTGAGACTGAATATTGACTGAACTATAAATGAGGTCAATGCAATAGAATCTGACTAAACTGTAGGAGATACTAATAACCGAAAATAAAACCACATGAGCTAAATGTGGAGTCCGATGTGTACGCCCCATCGAGAAGACCCAATATACCCGACCAAAGGTATACAGGCATACTGGCGTGATCACTAAATGATGCCCACGAATGGGACTTACACCTACGTGGCTCGTAGTTCTGGGACTATATGGGTATACTGAACCGTAGTCCAACTCGGTATTATGCTACTCCCAAAGGATTAAGTAATTAACACATTATGAATGAATTTTTGTAAGTTACTGGATAGCTCAAACTGAACATGTAAACTGAGAATGCAACAATTTAAACTGATATTGATGCATTAAGAACTGAGGCATGTATAACTGAATAACTGAAATATCTGACCTAGCATGTATAATTCAAGAACTAAGAAATACATAACTAGGGTTCTGGAATTCATACAATAAACTGAATATTAACGCACTAATCTTATTTGGATCATTCTAACAGCTAAGAACCCAATAATTCTAACATTCAAGAAACCTTAGGTCTAGTCGTAATAAGGGAATCAAGAAGCTGACTGAAAACTAGGGACCTAATGGGTGAAAGGAAGCCACTGGTGAAATCCTGCATACCTGGTAAAGAATTTCACGGAGAAATCCTTTGATTTCTGGGCAGCACTAAAGAAAACTTGTTGCGTTCTTGAACTAGGGTTCTTGACTTCTTTCTCCTCTTAGCGTTCTAATTTTCTAGTTTTGATTAATGATTTAACTTAGGTAAGTTCTCGTTATGTTTCTAGGCTTAAACTAACTAAAACCTCATAATTTAGGTTAAAAACGACGTACCTTAAGGGTCCAACAAAATAGGAAAAGGACCAAAACAACCCTAACTTAATTCTGGCGAAGCCCATCCACGGAATGAATGACGGTCTGTCGTTTGATCTACCGGCCATCGTTTGGGTCCGTAGGTCAAGTTTGTCCGGCAGGTCTTCACTAAAACGAGCATAACTTTTTATTCAGGGATCGGATTTTAGCAAACTTGGTGGAGTTGGAAAGAAGATTCAATTATCTATCATATTATAGGTCATGGAACACATAATTCATTTTATGCTAAGATTTATGACCATTTGAAGTTGACCCAATCAACAATTTTCCTCTAACTGGCTGTTGACCCTCATCTACTGTCAGACCTACGGACCATGCATTGAATGACGGTCCATGCTGGTCGACCGTAGTTCGTGTCAGAGGTTGGGTAAAGGAGTCTTGATCCACGGACACAGACCACGGATCGTGGTTTGACCTACGAACAGTGGGTCTGTGCGTGAGGTCGAAACTTGGCCGATTTTCTGAGCTGGGTTGGAGGAGGGATTGCAATGATGAACCATGGACCACCAGCATGGGCCGTGGTCTAACCTACGGTCCGTGGATGGCAACCGTGTGTTGCACTAGCAACTTCTCAAAATCTGCATTTTGGTCTATCTGGGATACAGGGTGTTACATTATCTCCCCCTTGAGAACATTCGTCCTCGAATGAAGACTAAACTAGCTGAACTAGATGGAAAGGGCTGCAATCCCTACTACTAAACACTAAGAACTAAATTTCTGACTGAACTGAGTTCCAAGAACATGCAAATATGCTAAAAATGCAAGTACAAACTGAAGGAACATGATTCTAAGACTGAATTTACGCATGAATGACTGAAAAACTGAAGAGGAACTATTACCTCAAGCTGGAGTGGAATCAGAAGGAAGAGGTGAGGATACTTAGCTTTCATAGCCGCTTCTGCTTCCTAAGTGGCTCCCTCTACAGACTGACTCTTCCACCAAACCTTAATTGAAGCGACTTCTTTGTTTCTCAACCTTCTAACTTGACGATCAAGAATCTCAACTGGTATATCCTCATAGGAAAGGCTATATTTTACAACCACAGTCTCTAATTGCACTACGGATGCTGGATCACCCACACTTCTTCAAAAGTGAAATGTGAAAGACTGGATGCACTACTGCTAAATCTGTTGGCAACTCTAACTCATAAGCCACTTTACCAATCCTTTTCAAGATCCAGTAAGAGCCTACATATCTGGGACTGAGCTTTCCTTTCTTGCCAAATCTCATCACCCCCTTCATAGGTGACACTTTCAGGTAAAACCCAATCATCAACTTGGAACTCTAGTTCCCTTCTCCTCATATCTGCATAAGACTTCTGGCGACTCTAGGCAGTCTTAAGTCTATCTCTAATGAGTTGAACTTTCTCCATAGCATCAAGGACTGAATCTGGTCCTATCAAGGCTGCTTCAAACCAAACAACTGGAGATCTACATCTACGCCCATACAATGCCTCATAAGGGGCCATCTAAATGCTGGAATGGTAACTATTGTTGTAGGTGAACTCAATAAGAGGAAGGTGATCATCCCAATTACCCTTGAAGTCGATCACACAAGCTCTCAACATTTCCTCTAAGGTATGAATGGTACGCTCTGCCTGACCATCCGTCTGTGGATGAAATGTTGTGCTAAGGTTAACCTGAGCACCAAGACCCTTCTGAAATGACTTCCAGAAATGAGAGGTAAACTGAGGACCTCTATCTGAGATAATAGAAAAAGGAACCCCATGCAACCTCACAATCTCATTAATGTAAAGCTTGGCGTAATCCTCCGCCGAATTTGTAGTCCTAACAGCCAAAAAGTGAGAAGACTTAGTAACCCTATCAACAATCACCCAGATGAAGTCATGCTGTCTGTGAGTACGAGGTAAACCTATGATGAAGTCCATGTTGATCACTTCCCACTTCCAAGTAGGAATGTCAATCTCTTGAGTTATGCATCCTGGTTTCTGATGTTCTACCTTGACTTGCTGGCAACTGGGGCACTTAGTCACAAAGTCTGCTATATCTCTTTTCATACCATTCCACCAATAAACTTCCCGCAGATCGCGGTACATCTTAGTGGTGCCTGGATGGATAGAATATCTGGAGTTATAGGCCTCTGCAAGAATATGTTGTCTCAACTCGCCCACATTAGGAACACATAATCGACCCTAGTAGCGAAGCACACCATCTCCCCCTAGGGAGAAAACCTCCACTCTTTGATTGTGGACTGCACCCTTAAGCTCAAGCAAAAATGGATCACTGTCTTGCTTTTTCTTAACCTCTACTACCAAAGAACATTATGCCCCATTTTGAACTGTTACACCACCATATGATATGCTCATAAGACGAACTCTTAGGCGAGCAAGTCTGTGAACATCCTTTGCTAGCTCTCTTATTTCTTCCTCAACATGTGCTACACTACCCATGGATAATCTGCTAAGAGCATCTGCTACTACATTCGCCTTACTCGGATGGTAATGCACGCTCATATCAAAATCTTTGAGAAACTCAAGCCACCTTCTCTGGCAAAGATTCAACTCTTTCTAGGTGAATACATACTGGAGGCTCTTATGGTCTGTGAACACATCTACATGAACACCATACAAGTAGTGTCTCCAAATCTTGAGTGCAAACACCACTGCTGCAAGTTCGACGTCATGAGTCGGATAATTCTTCTCATGCACCTTAAGTTGTCTAGAAGCATAAGTTATAACCTTACTACACTGTATCAACACACAACCTAGGCCGACCCTGGATGCATCACAATAGATCACATAACCATCTGAACCCTCTGGTAGAGTCAAGACAAGAGTTTTAGTCAATGTAGTTTTCAATTCCGTGAAGCTTTTCTCACAATCATCTAACCATTGAAACTTGACCATCTTGTGAGTCAACCTAGTCACTGGTGAGGCTATGGATGAAAATCCTTCCATGAACCGTCTGTAATAGCCCGCTAGACCTAAGAAACTTCTGATATCTGTAGCAGAGGTAGGTCTGGGCCATTGTTTCACTGCTTCTATCTTCTGGGAATCTACTCGAATTCCTTTACTAGACACAATATGCCCAAGGAAGGCAACTAATTGTAACCAAAACTCGCACTTGTTAAATTTTGCAAATAACTGGCGATCTTTAAGAGTTTGCAGAACAACTCTCAAATGACTTGCATGTTCTTCCTCATTCCTAGAGTTAATGAGGATATCATCAATAAAGACGATAACGAACAAGTCTAAGTACTACTTGAACACTCTGTTCATCAAATCCATAAAAGTTGCAGGAGCATTGGTTAGTCCAAATGACATAACTACAAATTCGTAATGACCATACCAAGTTCTGAAGGCTTTCTTCAGAATGTCACTATCTCTGTCTCTAAGCTGATGATAACCTGATCTGAGGTCTATTTTTGAGAAATGACTAGCACCCTGAAGTTGGTCGAACAAGTCATCAATCTTGGGGATGGGATATTATTCTTGATTGTGACTTTGTTCAACTGCCTATAGTCAATGCACATTCTGAGAGAGCAATCTTTATTCTTTACGAACAACACTAGTGTACCCCATGGTGAAATACTAGGTCTGATGAAGCCCTTATCTAGAAGGTCTTTCAACTACTCTTTCAATTCCTTAAGCTTAGCTGGAGCCATTCTGTAAGGAGGAATAGAGATAGGCTGGGTATCTGGAAGGAGATCAATTCCAAAGTCGATTTCCCTTTCAGGAGGAACTCTGGGAAGATCATTCGGAAACACTTCTGGAAACTCATTGACTACAGGGACTGACTCAAAAGTTGGGGATTCGGACTTAGAATCCTTAACTTGAACTAGATGATAGAAATAACCCTTAGAGATCATCTTTCTGGCCTTAAGGTAAGAAATGAATCGACCCATAGGCGCTAAGCTACTACCCTTCCATTCTGAGATTGGTTCATTTGGAAACTGAAAATGAACAATCCTAGTTCTACAAGCGACTGAGGCATAACAGGAATGTAACCAATCCATTCCTAGAATGACATTGAAGTCTACCATTTCTAACTCTACAAGATCTTCTAAGATGACTTTCTGAGAGACTGTGACAGGGCAATTTATGTATACCCGTTTAGCTATAACTGGGTCACTGACTGGAGTAGAAACTGAGAAGGGTTCTGAAAGAGTTTCTGGGCTAACACTGAATTGGACTGTTATGCAAGGAGTTACAAAAGACAAAGTAGCCCCTGGATCTAACAATGCATAAACATCAAGATCAAAGACCTGTAACGTACCAATGACTACATCAGGAGAATCTTCCTGATCTTGACGAGCCTGAAGAGCATAAAACCTGTTTTGGCATTGTCCGCCACCTGTACCAGATGAGTTACCCTGCTGAGTCGGGTGAACTACTGGTGTTGCTGAAGTTGTAGACTGAGCTCTACCATTATTTCCTCATTGACCCTGTGTAGAAGGACAATCCTTCAATCTATGACCAAACTGACCATACCCAAAGCATCCTTCCTTACCTACAAGGCACTCGCCCGGATGGTTCTTACTACATTTCGAGCAAGTTGGGTAGGTTTTGGTATCTGTTACACTCCCTTGGGACTTAGAGCCTGACGCCCTACCTTTCTGATTGTTACGGAACCTGGGGGATGGAACACTAGCTGATGAATGGGCTGGAGTCGAAGACTTCTGCTGAAACTGCGAGCGATTTCCTCCACCCAATTTTTGTTGGGAATACTCGTAGTTACATGTTCTTGCTTTCTTAGTCTCCTTAGCCTATTCCCTAAGCTTATCACCCTCAACCTACTGAGCATGAGTCATGAGCCTAGAGATGTTCATTTCTCCCAACAACATAGCATTCATGCACTCTATTTTCACTAAGTCTGACACTCCATACAGAAACTTATTCATCTGAGCCCTGGAATCATGTGAGGAGCATACCTAGAGAGTTAGTTAAACTTGAGCCCATACTCTTGGACCGTTATGTTACCCTGCCTTAAGTTCATAAGTTCTTTGGCCCTTGCTTCTCTGAACTCTATGAGGAAAAACCTGTCCAGAAAGGTTTCCCTGAAACAATCCCAAGTAATATGAGCTGCATATGTACCCCTGTTCTCCTTCCACTGAGTATACCAGATATAAGCCACATCCTTAAGTTTGTAAGATACTAACTCAACCCGATCATTCCCAGTTACTTGCATCACTTGAAAGATCTTCTTGACCTCATCAATGAAGTTTTGGGTATCTTTTCCAACTTGAGATCCTAAGAACTCTGGCGGATTCATCCTAACAAAGTCTCGCACTCTAGTTGCAGCTGACCCAACATTGGCATTTATCGAAACTGGAGCTCGCTGATTGTTCTAGTTGGCCACAATTTGAGCCAACATTTGAATGGCTTTCCTGAACTCTGCATTCGACACTTCTTGATCAGGGACTGGAGGAGTTGCGTTTGCGTTCCTGGCATTCGCATTTCTGGCGTTATCTCTACGAGGAGGTATGATCACTGAAACGTAGAACGTCGAGTTAGAATGGAATTTAGATCATACCTTACGCACAATAAGAGTAACAAGAAAATGAAGATTTCCTAAAACACTTTGTAGCCTCCCCCTAATTAGATGTGGTGCACTTCACACCCATGAAAAGGACTCTACTTAGTGTGGCTTTTCAGACATCCTTGAAAACTTAAACCTAAGGCTCTGATACCAAGTTTGTCACTCCCCGAGACTACCCTCGAGACGCGGACACAGGACCTAGGACCACAAGTGATCCCAAGCTAACCCTGCTGGCATGATCATGAGCATACTAAAGATAATAAACTGATGTGGAAGCTAAATCATAAATAAATTTAAAAGATGGGGAATACCCATATACTATAACTGATGAGTTTAATACAAAGAAGATATTAACTCAATACTAAGCTGAATCTAACTATGTCTAAAAATAGCCAATAATTGACTAGAAATGCTGGGACAGGCCCCAGCGAAGTCTAGCAAAGCTGAAAATAAAGGACTAAAAATACTGAAAAGGAACTCTTGACTATTGTCCTCGGAGAATAAGGACTCGCCACTGATTTTGCTAAACTGGAGATCAGGAACCGATCTAAGCGTGATCTGGATGCTGAGAACCTGAACCTACATCACGAAAAGATGTAGCGCACGTATGCGTCAGTACTTGAAAGGTACTGAGCATGAAGGATAGAGTAAAGCTAAAATAACATATAACTGAACAAAGCAATAAAGCAACCATATAATCTGAACATGATATAAATACTGAATACTGAACTAAATGGATGCAATGACCAAATTTATAACATGTTGAGACTGAATATTGACTGAACTGTAAATGAGGTCAATGCAATAGAATCTGACTGAATTGTAGGAGATACTAATAACCGAAAATAAAACAACATGAGCTAAATGTGGAGTCCGATGTGTACGCCCCATCGAGAAGACCCAATATACCCGGCCAAAAGTATAGAGACATACTGGCGTGATCACTAAATAATGCCCACGGAGGGGACTTACACCTACGTGTCTAGTAGTTCTGGGAATATATGGGTACATTGAACCGTAGTCCAACTCGATATTATGCTACTCCCAATGGATTAAGTAATTAACACATTATGACTTAATTTATGTAAGTTACTGGATAGCTCAAACTGAACATGCAAACTGAAAATGCAACAATTTAAATTGATATTGATGCATTAATAACTGAGGCATATATAACTGAATAACTGAAATATCTGACCTAGCATGTGTCACTCAAGAACTAAAGAAATACATAGCTAGGGTTCTGGAATTCATGCAATAAACTGAATATTAATGTACTAATCTTATTTGGATCATTCTAACAGCTAAGAACCCAATAATTATAACATTCAAGAAACCCTAGGTCTAGTCCTAATAAAGGAATCAAGAAACTGACTGAAAACTAGGTACCTAATGGGTGAAAGGAGCCCACTAGTGAAATCCCACATACATGGTGACGAATTTCACTGAGAAATCCTTTGATTTCTGGGTTGGAACTGAAGAAAACTTGTTGCGTTCTTGAACTAGGGTTCTTGACTTCTTTCTCCTCTTAGCATTTTAATTTTCTAAGTTTTGATTAATGATTTGACTTAGGTAAGTTCTAGTTATGTTTCTAGGCTTAAACTGACTAAAACCTCATAATTTAGGGTCTAAACAATGTAGCTTAGGGATCCAACGAAATAGGAAAAGGACCAAAACAACCCTAACTTAATTCTGGCGAAGCCCATTCACGAAAGGAATGACGGTCCGTCGTTTGATCTACCGGCCGTCGTTTGGGTCCATCGGTCATGTCTGTCCGGCGGGTCTTCACTAAAACGAGCATAACTTCTTACTCGGAGGTCAGATTTTAGCAAACTTGGTGGCGTTGGAAAGAGGATTCAATTATCTATCATATCATAGTCATCGGACATATAATTCATTTTGTGCTAAGAGTTATGATCATTTGAAGTTGACCCAATCAATAATTTTCCTCTAACTGGCTGCTGACCCTCATCTATGGTCAGACCTACGGATCGTGCATTAAACAACGATCTGTGCTGGTTGGCCATATTTTGTGTCAGAGGCTGGATAAAGGATTATCGATCCACAGACACAGACCACGGACCGTGGTCTGACCTACGGACCATGGGTCTGTCTGTGGGTCGAGATTTAGCCAATTTTCTGAGTTGGGTTTGGGGAGGGGTTGCAGTGGTGAGCCACAGACCACCAGCACGGGCCGTGGTCTGACCTACGGTCTATGGATGGCAACCATGGGTTGCACCTGCAACTTCTCAAAATATGTATTTTGGTCTATCTAGGATACGGGGTGTTACATGTACTCAAGTTCATCTTTGAACCCAAGCCTTTCTGAAAAGATTTCCAGAATTGTGAAGTAAATTGTACTCCTCTATTTGAAATAATCAATATCAGAACCCCATGAAGTCTGAATACCTCTTGAATACACAGCTTAGCATAATCTTCTGTTGAATGGGTAGTCTTTACTGGCAAAAAGTGGTGATTTTGTCATTCTATCAACAATCACCCAAATAGAATCATGATGCATGCGAGAGACCTTGGTAAACCTGTGATGAAATCCATATTGACCATCTCCCACTTCCATTTCAAAGGTTTTATATTCTAAGCCATACCATCGGACCTTTGGTGCTCTACTTTAACTTGTTGACAATTCAGACACTTAGCAACAAACTCTACAATGCCTTTCTTCATACTACTCCACCAATAAACTTCTCTCAAATCGCGATACATCTTTGTGGAACCCGAATGGATAGAATATCTGGAGCTATGAGCTTTCTCCATGATTCTCTCTTGGAGTTCATCCACCCTTGGTACACAGAACCTACTTTGATACCTTAATACTCCATTCCCCCCTTGTTCATAAGCCAATATTTTTTGCTTATGAACAGTTGCCTTTAATTCGAGCAAAATAGGATCTTGGTCTTGCTGCTCTTTTACTTCTGACACTAATGATGATTTAGCCCTGTTCATCACCACTCCTCCTCTTTCTGTGGAATCGATTAGTCGAACTCCTAATCATGCAAGTCTGTCCACATCCTCTGCCAACTCTTTCTTATCTTCCTCAAAATGGGTGGTACTACCCATAGACAATCTACTCAAGGCATCGGCAACAACATTTGCCTTACTTGGGTGATAATGAATACTCATGTCATAATCCTTGAGTAACTCTAACCACCTTCGATGTCTCAAATTAAGCTCTTTCTGACTAAACACATACTGAATACTCTTGTGGTCGGTGAACACATCCACATGAACACTATAAAGATAATGACGCCATATTTTCAAAGCAAATACTATGGCAACCAACTCTAAATCATGGGTTGGATAATTCTTCTCATGAACTTTCAACTGCCTGGAGGCATAAGCTATCACTTTGCCATTCTACCTTAACACACAACCCAAACCAACTCTAGTTGCGTCACAATATACGACAAAACCTTGAGTACCTTCTGGTAAGGTCAACACTGGGGCAGTAGTCAACCTCTTTTTCAATTCCTGAAAGCTTTTCTCACAAGCTTCAGACCATTGAAACTTCACTATTTTCTGAGTCAACTTGGTCAAAGGGGACGAAATAAATGAGAACCCTATACAAACCTTCTTTAATATCCAGTCAACCCCAAGAAACTCCTAATATCAATTGGAGATGTGGGTCTAGGCCAATTATGCATTGCCTCTATCTTCTAGGTATCAACTCTAACTTCATCACTGAAAATAATGTGGCCTAAGAATGCCACATACTCAAGCCAAAACTCACACTTAGAGAACTTGGCATATAACTCTCTATCCTTTAGAGTTTGGAGAACTATTCTAATATGGCTAGCATGATATTCCTCATTTCTTAAATAGATTAGAATGTCATCAATGAACACGATGACAAACATATCTAAACAAGGCTTGAATACTCTATTCATAAGGTCCATGAATGTTGCAGGTGCATTGGTCAAACCAAAGGACATAACTAGGAACTTATAATGACCATAACGGGTCCTGAATGTTGTCGTTGGAATGTCACATTCCCTCACCCTTAACTGATGGTAGCCTGATCTAAGGTCTATCTTAGAGAAACAGGTAGCACCTGAAGCTGATCGAAAAGATCATCAATTCTCAAAAGAGGATACTTATTCTTGATGGTAACCTTGTTCAACTGACAATAATCTATACACATCATAAGGGAACCATCTTTCTTCCTTACAAATAAGACCGGAGCGCCCCAAGGTGAGACACTTGATTAAATAAAACCCTTAACAAGGAGATCTTTCAACTGTTCTTTTAGATCTTTCAACTCTGCTGGAGCCATTCTGTATGGAGAAATTGATATAGGACGAGTATCTGGAAGAAGGTCTATCTCTCTCAGGAGGGACTTCGGCTAGATCATCAGGAAAGACTTCTGGAAACTCACTTACAACTAGAACTGACTCAATGGGAGGTGTCTCAACACTAGGGTCATTAACTCGGACTAAGTGATAGACAAACTAACTTTCTTTCCTTAAGGTACAAAATAAAACAACCTTTAGGCAGTGTTGAACTACTACTCCACTCTATAACTAGCTCATTAGGAAACTGAAACTTGACAACTCGAGTTCTATAATCAATGGAGGCATAACAGGCATGAAGCCAGCCCATACCCAGAATGACATCAAAATCAACCATCTCTAACTCAACTAAGTCAGCCATGATGTTCTTGTGATTAACTAAAATGGTACAATCACAATAGACTCGCTCAGCTAGAATAGACTCCCTAACAGGTGTAGAAACACAAAAGGGCTCACAAAGTTTCTCAGGAAGAAAATCAAATTTCATCGCAATGTAAGGAGTCACAAAAGATAAACTCGTTCCTGGGTCTATCAAAGCATAAACATTAAGAGTAAAGGCTTTGATCAAACCAGTAACAACATCTGGAGAATTCTCTTGCTCTTGACGACTCGTGATAGCATATAGGCGGTATGCTCCTCCGCCTGCCCCTGAAATAGCTCTTCTAGATGAAGCTCTGTCTGGTGGAGCAACAGATAAAGATTGGGCTCTATTGCCCTGATTCCCATTACCTTGTCGGTTTTTAGGGCACTCTTTCATGAAGTGAACCTCTTGACCACACTTGAAACAACCAGTGGAGCCATCACGATACTTACCTTGGTGGTTCCTACCACACTTAGCACATGCAGGAGCCTAGTTAACTCTTTGGGCCACACTACCCTAAGACTGGGCAGGTCCAGCTCTGAAGTTCTGGGAATTCTGACCATTATACTCACCTTTGTTTCTAGGTGCAGGTGCACTAGCAGATGATGGAGCAGGTCCCTTTTGCTTTTGCTGAAAGGAAGAACGGTTCACATTACTCCTTTGTTGCCCAAACTCATTTCCTGTCTTAGCTTTCTTGTTTCTAAACTCCTTCCTATCCCTTGGCTTCTCTTCCTCGACATGTTGTACATATACCATCAACCTTGTTATATCCATGTCCCCTATTAGCATAGCCTCCTTGCCCTCTTTGCTTGACAAATGGGACAACCCAGCAGCAACAAATAAACTCATCATGCTCCTCACATCCACAACCATCTCCGGAGCATAGTGAGAAAGTTGGGTGAACTTCAGGTTGTACTCATGAACACTTAGTGAATCCTGCTTAAAGGTAAGGAATTCCCATACCTTGGCTTCTCTCAGTTCGCGGGGAAAGAAACGCCCCAAGAACGCACTCTCGAACACAACCCAACTCAAAACCGGTGCATCCTCGGCCCTACTCTTCTTCCACTGGTCAAACCAAGTCATAGCAACACACTTCAGTTGATATGCAGCTAGTTCCCTCGCTCAGCATCGGCAACGTGCATAACCTCAAACACCTTATGCAGTTTCTCAACAATTTTTTTCGGATCCTCAATAGTGCTTGAACCAGTGAAGCTTGGAGGATTCATCCTCAAGAACTTGTGGATCTTCGAAATATCATCCTCTTCCTGTCAAGCCCCTCTTTGTTGCCCAACTTGGTTGGTCACCTTTTAACTTAGCAGTCGGATTGCTTCTCGAAATTCAGCATTGGTGACCTCACCTTGAGGTTGTATTTCAAGTTCG
Source organism: Solanum stenotomum (assembly GCF_019186545.1). Classification (NCBI taxonomy): domain Eukaryota; kingdom Viridiplantae; phylum Streptophyta; class Magnoliopsida; order Solanales; family Solanaceae; genus Solanum; species Solanum stenotomum. The sequence continues at coordinate 27,602,255 of NC_064291.1, forward strand.
TTTGGTACCCCTTGATCCTCAACATTACGCCTAGCAGGACGACCATGGACATCTCTTCATGGAGGCATGATCAACTGAAAGACACGCGCAAGCACGAGTTAGAAGGAAACTTTATAGAGATAAACTTTATCGCACGAAATGAATATGAAAGAAGTGAAGGAATTTCCTAAATGTTGCAGCGTCCTAATTATAGATGTGGCATAGTTCAAACCAATAACTAGGACTCTACAGACATGGCTTCATAGAATCCTTAGGACTTTTGAACTCTGTGCTCTGATGCCAAGTTTTTTACGCCTCGAGCCTACACCCTGGGCCCTGGGCGGGACTAGCACTCGAGAACCATTGTTGGCCCCAAGAAAACCCTTGGCCTGGTTTAACTCATAGCGGAAGACTTAAATCATTAATACAAGGATTCAAATGCACTTTAAAACAATTGTCTCAAATATGCTTAGAACGTTTAAGGATAAACATTCAAATTAGGCAAAGTGGCAACACAAGTCTTATAGCAAAACATCTGAAACACAAGACTAAAGGACTCATATCTAGCTATCTATGAAGCCTATAAATACTAAGGGGGATGTTGGGACAAGACCCCTGATCAACCTAACAACTGACTAACAAAGAAATAAAAGGGAATCATTTGGAAGAAAAGAGGCTCACCAACTAACTCTGAGTGCTCAACTGGATCAACGAGGTGTTGGATGCTAATCCTAGTTACCTGTATCTTCATCATTAACCAAATGGCATCGGTACATCGAATGTATGAGCATGCGAGGGGAAAACTAAACATAACATAAGCTTGAAAGGAATCTGAAAAGAACACTTACCTTAGCTTTACTCATCTCATGAATACTTAACTCAAATGCAAAGTAAAACACCAACAAAGGGTGCAGTTTATACAAAGCATTTAAAAACAGTTGGTCACAACTCAATGTATTAAAGAAATACAATAACAACTCAGTTTACATATAAAGTAATATAATATTGTGGGAGTTTCTCTAACCGACAACCATCACTATGAGCTAAAGTGATGATACAGCGTCTCGATCACGCTGCCAAAACTATCATATACATTGTCGTGATATAGAACGCCTCAATTAAGTGGATCCACTAGTCTATGCTAAAAAGCACTAAGGAATCATCTAAAAAGTATGACCCTTTCTACCCACGATGGCTACATGATTTATGGAGATTTGAGTTATTATGAACTTGTCCCCATATCGGTGCTCAATACTACTCCCAAAATATACTCAGCTCATATGTTTTAAAAACAAAACTATTTCTGTGATTTGAGGTAATTACTCAAAACTAGCTTAAAAGCTCTCTTGGAAATCGGTGGTTCCTTTCTTATTTAAATGTGAAAACATTTCAACTCTTGGGAATACTTAGTTCTCGTATAATCTTTTGAATAATTGAACTTTAATCTTACTCTTACTCTTTACTCAACTCAAAACTCAAGCCTTAGAACAAAGTTAAAACATTTGTAAAAGACTTTGGAAGACTCTAAGAACTTCTCTTGACTTGACTCTTAACTTTCCTTGAATTGAATTATGGATTCAAGGCTCATGATTTCATGTTTGTGGATAATTTCATGGTGTTTATACATACCTTGGAGTGTAGAAATCAACTAGAAAACTGAGGTACGTTGCTAGGGAACTCAAACAGAAAGAAATGGGAAAAGGTAGAAGGCCTGGCGACCCTGGCGCTCTAAGTGGCGCGGGGAGCCAACCTTGAAACTTCAGAGTCTTGGTTGGTGCACTCTATCTTGTGCGGCGCCCCAGATCCCAAACTTCAGAGTTCCCTTTTGGGCGCATTAAGAGGTGCGGTGCCCCAGCCCCCTCCCCTCCCCAGAATATCCCCAAATTTTCTTACTCATTTTTCAACTCTAAACCCTCTAAATTCAATTGGTTCTTTCCCCCAAACACTTAGAACCAACTATATCACCAAAATATGTAAGAATATACTCGAACTCACACCTAATCTCAAGAATCAAACTCAAGAAACTTCTTAGCAACTTCAACAACAAGAACCCACAAGAACTTAAATATATTTCATCAAGAACTCATAATCTTTTATTTCAAAAACACAATAACGCTAAATTGAATCATGATTGGCGTGTGGGTGAACTAACCCAATGCTATGTGATCTCACATACCTCGTAGGATTGAATTCTTGGTGAAATCTACTTCCAAAATCGCAAGAACTTGATGAATCTTAAACCTTTCTTCTCCTTTCTCCTCTTTTATCTTTTCTCCAAGCCCTAGCGTGTTTTGGTAAAAGCGTAAACTAATATAATTATCATTAGACCTCAATTAAACTTTTAAAAACGGAATTAATTAATTGGGTATGGAAAAGACCAAAATACCCATTCAAAATCCGGATTAGACTTTCCTTATCTAAACAGCCCAACTTCAAATGGGTATATCTCCCTCATATGAACTCGAAATCATGCAAACTCGGCAGCATTGGAAAGATAATTCAAATATCTTTCCTAGGGTATCTTGTAGCACACCTAACTCATCTTGAGCTAGGAGTTATGGTCATTTTAAATTGACCCAAAACTCAGGCTCAAGAAGACCCTTGTTTCATTAAAAGTATTTATGTAGCTTAGATTATAAATAGTATACACAAGCTTCTTTAGAGTGGGAATGATATACCCAAAACTCATGCTCAAGAAGACTCATTTTCTTCTTTATTCCTTATACTTCCTCCAAACCTCCAAACTATTGACTTGATGCAAACCTCTTGACCTTCGTATCTTGGCTTGGTGTGCATGCATCACTACTCTACAGCACAACCTTGAAGATGAAAGAATGGTAATCAATCCTAAATGTTTTGTAGGCTCCCATTTATGTCACAACCCAAACTACCCCTAGGCACGACATGGCGAATAAGATCTCGAGAAACCCTAAACAAGACACTTGATATAAGCATGACACTAAAATAAACACAAGAAATAAAATGAATCATAAAGCAGAATATAAGTTTCAAACTCCAAATCCTAAGAGATACCAAAATCATAGTACATGATTAAAATGTGATATCTACTAAGTCTGATATAAGCCTCTACTACATAGGTATGACTAGGAGAAACCATGGCTCAAGAAATAAGTCTTAAAATTGAAAAGACTGAAAGAACATAAAACTAATAAGTGGCCATGCCCTCGAACCATGAGGACTCATCAAACTGCTAAGCAAACACTATCAATCCAATAGTCACGGCTGGATGGAGGAACGCCAAACCTTATATTAAAAAATAATATAGGCATAAGAGATACATATGTGCCAGTACTTGGAATCTACAGAATATGGGGAATATAGATAAACATAAGCATGAAGCATGGGAAAACATGATAATGAATGACCAAGTAAAACATGTAAAATCTTCGTAAGTTAAAGTCATAAATCGTAGAACAAGGTCAATGCAATATTTGAAAACCATAACATAGGCTTTATTCTTTTGAGGAAATCATAAACTCTTTTGAGAAAACCATTAACTTTTTTGGGATGTTTACCTTTAACCGACATAAACCATGTGAGCTATTACATGGAGTCTGGTGTACTATTCCCACACTGAAAAGAGAGTGTACTACTTGCCAAGGTAAGGACCATATTCTTAAGCTTAAGTGAATCAACTAGCTATGTCCAATTGGGACAAAATCCTACTAAGCACGTAGTTATGGGACAAGGGGATTTATACTACAAAAACTCCACCTCTACTAACGCGAGAACCTCCATCCCAAAGTTCACTCCATGCTAAGTAAACTCCCGACGAAAATAAGCATAATCATAATTATAATATTTGGAAGGGTAAGAATTTAGTAATACCAATCCAATCATAAACTTCATAGCATATAATAACTCCTTTCAAAATCATGATTTCATAATATCTTCATAAAGACACTTATCTGAAGCATCAAAATCATGATCATCTTTCAAAATGAGAATACTTCAATTCGAAGCAACCCTTTGATAAAACATATAGATACTTTATCTAAAAGCATCCTTGATTCATAAAATTCTTCAATTCATGATGTACGCATAATCTCAAAACATAATTCATAATCATAAAATAGGCATATTGTATGGGTTAATGTGAAAAACATTGAAAATATGTAGTTACGATCAAATCATGCGTAAAAATATCAAATATAATGAATATAATCATAAAAATTGAACCCACAAGAAAATATGCAAAACCCTAGAATTTGGTTTGAAATCATAGAAGAGAAATAGAGAAATCTTGGGACTCAGTGGATGGAAGAGTAAATTCATTTATTGGACTTAGAAATAGGCTAGAAACAATGTAGTTTAGGTGTCAAATTAATTAAAATTGTCGAAATGCGAAATGCACCTACGGTCCCATGTACGATCTGTACAAAAGGCTACGGATCGTCCTAATCATCCATAGGTCCATTTACTATAGACCGAATTATTGATATCAAACCACGATCCCAAACCTACGGTCCACCGAACACTCTATGGCTCATAGGTCCCTTCCGTATAACCCAAGTCTAGAAATCCCTCCAAGTCTCAACATCATTCCAAAACCATGGACTACGGTCTGTAAGCCTTATAATCATAACCTGAGGTATCAAAATATCACCAAGTCTAAGAACACCCAACAACTCCTTCCTACGGGATGTACACTTTCCTATGAACTATCGTATTGGTCTATAGACCCTTATCAAAGACTTGACAATTTCAACTTCCAGGACTCCTTTTCCACGACTATCCTCTAAGGACCGTAGGACCTTGTATGTTCTGTAGTTGGCTCCATAAAACATGCACCATCAAATATTTTTTTGCAAATTCCTTTCCAACTCAACTTAGCAATTTGCGAGGTGTAACAATTTATAAGTGTGATTCAAAACACACCTATAAGCAAGACTTTGCTAGACATAACTTGTTGACACCCTAAGATATGGCATTACTCTGATACCAAGTTTATCACACTCTAAATTTAGAGAACGGCCATTGGCACCTAATGCTTTACTTGACCGAGCAAACTACTGAAATTAAAACACACAGTATTAAGGCCAAGCTATATAGAAATAAATGAAATGGAGAAAGTTAAAATACAAGAGAATACAATACAAATCGCCCAGGCTACTATCTAAAAGCCAAAACTAACAACAAGGCCAACATAGTCACAATCGGTTGCAAATCCCATAACAAACATATACAATCCTATAAGATAAAGCATTAATAATAACTAGTCAGGTAAAGGTCCCTACATAACCATTAGTAACACAAGGCAAAGAGAATACTTTAGACTCAAACAATTGCATAAAGAATGGAGTGTATCAACCATAAACTTAACTCAACCACATACATAAGGATCCTTGTGAAATACATAACCTACATACATGAATCCAGCAGCACCAAGAAATGAAAACGTCTACAAAATATAATGTAATGTATATGTAAGGCGGTAGAATCATAGAATCAGCACGACCCAAAACATAAACCACAATACGATATATTTAGTGTCACGACCCAGACCGTCGTGATTGGCACCCACACTAACCCTCCGGTGGGAGAACCACTACAACAACCCAACTAAACAACTTAACATAAAACTAAGGTATTTAAAGATACGAAAGCAGGTTTGAATGTCTAAGAAAATAAAAATAGGGAGTTCCCATAAACTCCAACAAAATTCTAACCAAACAAATGCGAAAATACTACCTAGAACCTGAAAGCCAAAGTACCAGAACATCTAAGGTTCAACCATAAGTATAAACAAGAAGGGGTACAACCCCATAATAAACACAAGAAAATCTACAGAACTAGTCTAAGTCCGAAAGATTGACATAAACTGAAAGAGAACTCATGGCAGCACGAAAGAACTGGCTCACCCTTGAATTCAAAACGATCACTAATTTTTAAGTGAGGTCTGTCAATAGCCGTTTGAAGATGCCCTGTACTCAACAAAGAAAGAGCAAGTGCAGTATCAGTACACAACCACAGTGTACTGGTAGGATCACGCGGCTATCCCAATAAGTGCAACATACATAAGTCATTACAACACAATAATAACATGCATACACCGAACATATACAATAACAATATCATTTACGAACATCGAACAGTTTCAAAATTCTCAAATATCACAGTTATGTCAAATTGATGGTCCTCTCATGGAACCCACACCCAAACTGTTAGCGTACCAGTACGTGGTACCTGATCCAATGTTTATGCCGGAACGTGGTAACCGATCCCATGTTTAAGCCAGAATGTGGCAACCGATCAAACTTAGTGTGTCGGAATGCAACACTGAATCCATTCAACAATCCACAATCACAATCACAAAGTACACTCTCATAATCATACAATCAAGTCATGATTTATGGCATTCATCATTCATCTATCCTCATTTCCAATTAGTGTGATCAATAAAGCAATATTCGCATACATACGCGTATTATAATAAAGCAAGAACAACATACATCACACCGCATGAAATCACAACCATCACCTACCTCGAAACAAGCTTGAATCCCCTAAGAAACTTGATTATTCCCTTTCCAGATTTGTTCCTCTTGTTCTTAGTCTACAAACAATTAATATAACATGGAAATCAATAAACAATAACTAATTACCCGAATTACAAATAATCTTATAATCCCTAGATCAAACCCATGATCCCAATATCCAAATTAGGGCTTTTTCCACCATAATTCCCAGATCAAAACCCTCTTTCATCGATAATTACCCGCTAGATTACATTCTACGAATCAAAAAATGGGTTCGGGGAGTTAAAACCTTACCTTTAGCCTTAAGAATAGTGAAAAAACATCAAGAAAGCACATGGGGTCGTCTCCTAGCTGTCAAAGTTGAAAAGTGCTGAATAAAATGTTTTTGGAGTTTATTTCCGACTTAAGTCGCGTCTATCTCACCACAACAGTACTCACCCCATTACAGCGACCCCGCCCTAGCGGCATAAATTCCTACCATAGCGGCTTGCACGGAATAGTGAGCAAATTTAATAATTCCAATATTCCCATTTCATAACACACCTTCAGCCAACAACACTTAGAAACTACTTGTTCACGCTAAGATCAGTTTCAGGAGTTCTACTCACCTAAATGCAATTCTGTAAGGTCGTACGATTTCTTAACGTCTTAGTTATCTACTCATGTGATCAAATTCAAAATTAGATCAACCAATTGTTACCAGATTTCCATAGACCTTACCAACTCCGATTTCATCCTAATCTGGACTAGGTTGGGAAATCCCAAGTTACTACAAAAAAAAAATTGGCCCAAAATTTTTCCCCGTTGACTTTTCTATAACAACGGCAACCGATCGTTACAATAGATACCAATTTACGCATCACTCGCCCCCGAGTGACAAACTTAGGAATAATAGTCTAAAGAAAGAATGGAGTAGTACCTGGATCGACGAACAATTGGGGATGTTTGTCTCGCATGTCCTTCTCGGTTTCCCAAGTAGCTTCCTCAACTGGACGATGCTTCCATTGTACCTTCACGTACTTAATCTCTCTGGTCCTCAGCTTACGCACATCACGATCAAGAATCGTAATCGGTTCCTCCTCAGACTGAAGGTCTTTGTCTAACACAACTGAGTCCCATTTTATGATGTAATCCCCGTCACCATGATATCTCTTCAACATGGACACGTGAAATATCGGATGAACTCCTAATAGGTTAGGAGGTAAAGCAAACCTATAATCTACTAGCCCTACATATTCAAGAACCTCAAAAGGACCAATGTATCGCGGACTTAGTTTGCCCTTCTTGCCAAATCTCATCACCCCTTTCATGGGTGATACCTTCAGAAGAACATTTTCACCAGTCTGAAATGCCACGTCTCTTACCTTATGGTATGCATACTTCTTCTGTCTAATCTGGGCCGCTAAAAGCTTAGCTTGGATGTTTCTCACGTTATCTTGAGCATCCTTCACTAAATCAACCCCCAAAGGTTTCACATCTCTAGCCTTGTACCATCCTATGGGTGATCCTCTCCCATAAAGTGCCTCAAATTATGTCATATCAATGTTGGAGTGATAACTATTATTATAGGAGAACTCATACAAATGTAAGAACGTATCCCAATGCCCTCCAAAATCAATCACACATGCCCTCAACATGTCTTCTAACACTTAAATAGTCCTCTCTGACTGCCCGTCCGTCTGTGGACGGAAAGCGGTACTAAAAGTGAGTTATGTGATAAATTCATCATGTAACTTTCTCTAAAACTTGGATATGAATTGGGTACCACGGTCTGAGATGATAGAAAGGGGAACCCCATGCAACTTCACTATCTCTTACACATAAACCTTAGCCAATTTTCAGCATTGTAATCTATTCTTACCAGAATAAAATGGGCTCATTTAGTCATTCTATCAACCACTACCCAAATAGAATCAAACTTCCCCAAAGTCTTGGGAAGACCAACCACAAAGTCCATAGCTATCATTTCCCACTTCCATTCCAGAATTGGCATTCTTTGAAGCAAACCTGCAGGCCTTTGATGTTCATACTTTACTTGTTGGCAATTTTGACACTTAGCCACAAACTCTGCTATATCCTTCTTCATGCCCAGCCACCAATAAATTCTCTTCAAATCTTGGTACATCTTGGTCACACCTGGATGAATAGAATTTCGCGAACCATGGGATTCTGTCAACAATTTCCGAATCAAGTCATCTATTCTAGAAACACAAATCCTTCCTTTAAAACTGAGCACACCTTCCGCATCAAGAGTGGTCTTTTGTGTCTTACCAATCACAGTCTTCTTCTTAAGTTCATTCAAATTTTCATCATCGAACTACTTGGCCTTGATCTCCTCAATGAATGTGGCCCTTACTTCAAAGCTAGCTAACACCCCACCTCTTTCTGAGATGCCCAACTGCATGAACTTAGACTCCAAGGTCTTAATTTCCTTTGCCAAAGGTCGCTTGGTTACACTCAAGCCAGCTAGACTACCCATACTCACCGTTTTTCGACTCAAAGCGTCTGCCACTATATTAGCCTTACCTGGATGGTATTGGATGGTGACATCATAATCCTTAAGTAGATCCATCCACCTTCTCTTGCTCAAATTCAGATCCTTCTGAGTGAACACATGCTACAAACTACAATGATCAGTAAACACCTTACACTTAACACCACAGAGATAATGCCGCCAGATCTTAAGAGCAAACACTACCGCTGCCAACTCCAAATCATGCGTTGGATAATATCTCTCATGCACCTTCAACTGTCGCGATGCATAAGCTATAACATTCTTATCCAGCATTAACACAGCACCCAAACCCGAATGTGAAGCATTACAATAAATAATAAAATATTTACCTTCAATCGAAAGTGCTAGAATAGGTGTGGTGCTCAAGAGAGTCTTGAGCTTTTGAAAACTCTCCTCACATTTTTCAGTCAATTCAAATGGTATCTCCCTTTTGGTCAAATTTGTCAAGTGAGTGGCAATAGAATCAAAGTTCTTCACAAATCGACGATAGTAGCTAGCGATCCCCACAAAACTCCTAAATTCTTTCACAAAGCTAGGCCAAACCCAATTCTTAACCGCCTCAATCTTTTAAGGATCTACCATTACCCCTTCTTTTGAAACTACATGCCCCGAAAATGCAACCAAAGTCAACCAAAATTCACACTTAGAGAATTTCGCATATAACTTGTGTTTCCCAAGAACACCCAGAACAATATGAAGATGGTCGGCATGTTCTTCCTCACTTTTCGAATAGACCAAAATGTCATCAATGAAGACTATCACGAATGAATCAAGAAAGGGTTTGAACACTCCATTCATCAAACTCATGAAAGCTGCAGGCGCATTAGTCAAACCAAAAGACATAACTAGAAACTCGTAGTGCCCATAACGGTTCTAAACGCCGTCTTGGGCACATCCCCAGGCCTAATCTTTAATTGATGGTAAAAAGACCTTTGATCAATCTTAGAGAAAATGGATGCACCTTGCAACTGGTCAAAAAGATCATATATTTAAGGCAATGGGTACTTGTTTCGAATGGTGACCTTATTCAATTGTTGGTAATCTATACACATCCTCATATTACCATCATTTTTCTTAACAAACCAAACTAGAGCACCCCATGGGGAAGATCTAGGACGAATGAATCCTTTATCAAGAAGTTCTTGGATTTGAGCCTTAAGCTCTCTCAATTATGTCGAAGCCATGCGATATGGAGGGATGGAAATGGGATGAGTACCAGGTTCTAAATTCATAGAAATCTATATCCGGAGGCATACCAGGCAAACCATTGGGAAACACTTCTCTAAATTCTGACACCACAGGAATAGACTCAATAGATAGAGACTCAACCTCCACATCCCGAATATGGGCCAAATAAGCTAAACAACCCTGCCCTACCAATTTCCTAGCCCGAATGGAGGATATGATCTTAGTTTGCTTAGGCTTGTACACCCATTCCCACTCTAATTTTCCCTTCCCGAAATTTCTAGAGTTATAGACTTAGTATTACAATTAAGCACAGCATAATAGGGGGACAACCAAGTCATACATAAGATTATATCAAAGTCAGTCATATCCAAAATCACCAAATCAGCCCAAGTCTAGAAACCCATAAACAAAATAGGACAAGCACGATAGACATCGGTGACTATGACAGACTCTTCAACTGGGGTAGAAACATGGATGGGGGCATCAAGTATATCACAATTCATATTAGATTTTAAGGCAAATCGTACGGACACATAAGAATAAGTAGAACCCGGATCAAATAACACATTAGCCATTTGGTCACAGACAAGAATAGTACATGTGATCACTGCGTCAGACGCCTCTACCTCGATCCTGCTCGAAAAGGCATAACACTGAGCCCTATCATCGTGATGGGTTACTTTCATGCATGGTTGCATTGTACCTCTTCCTGCGTTACCATTTCCCCTACCTTCATGGCCTCACTGATTTCCTCCTCGCCCACCTAGTAGACGCCCTCGACCATTACTACCATTTCTAACGGGTACCACTGCTTGAGATTGTTATTGCACGGAATCCAACATGCACAGGTGGGGACAATCTCTTCTTATATGCCCAGGTTCTCTACAATTGTAACATGTACGATCAAAAGATGGCCTGCTGCCTGTTGAAGGTGCGGCTCCCTGGTTATCCTGAATCAAATTCTGAGGTGGAGTTCCAGAGTAGTTACCAGTAGAAGTGGGCATAGCAGATTGAATTGGTCGGGCTGCAAGAGTCGGCCTCCCTGAACGTATGGAGTAAGATCCCTGAAAATTGCCTGAATTTTTGGCTTTCTTAGCCAATGCCTTAGCCTGACCGTCTCGCCTCACCCCCTCCACTTCTTCACAAAGTTTGTTACCTCATTGAAGCTTTTTCCTGCAGAGGTCATATGAACAAATAATACTTGCAACTCAGAATTTAGTCCCTTAGTAAATAAACGGATCCTCTCCTCCTCAGTATCACCAATTGCATAGCATATCTCGACAAGGCATGGAACTTGGCCACATAAGCAGCCACAGACATACCACCTTGCTCCAGAGCCATGAACTCATCTTTCTTACGATCTTTCAAAGTCTGAGGCACACACTTCTCCAAGAACAGAGCATGAAATTGGGTCCAAATAAGTAGGGGTAAAACTGAAGATCTGCATTCCACATAAGCTCTCCACCACTGCTTACCCTCACCTTAAAGCTGAAAAGTCACAAACTCAACCCCATACTGATGGACAATTCCCAACTCATGAATCCTCTCATAGCAATCTAGGATGAACTCATATGCATCCTCACTCTCAGAACTATGGAACACAGGTAGTTTCAACTTCAAAAACTTAGTCAACATCTCATGTTCATTACCAGTCATAACAGGACCCAATAAAGGATGGAAGAAAGCATCGTTACCTATATTTCCACCCACCTTGGGGACAGTGATAGCAATAAGGGGATTGGTGGGAGCTTGAGTTGCTTGAACAGAGGAAAGCACTCCAGGACCAACCAATCCTTTCAAGAACGACATGATCAGTTAAGCTAACACTGGGTCTATGGGAGGAATACTTGTAGTCTCAGCCTGTACCTCTTCCTCTTTTCCTACATTCTCCTCATTCTCAACCTCGATATTTTCCTCTACCTCTTCATGATGTGCAGGAGGAGCCTCATTCCTGGGAGCATCTTCAACCGGTGCTCCATCCCTAGTAGGCGCCACCATTTCTCGGTCTCTACCCCTGCCTCGACCGCGACCTTTCGCTGCAGATTCCTCAGCTAGAGCAATGACAGGAGCTACAGGCCTGACATCGTTGAACCTAGTGTTAACCATCTGCTAACAGAACGAAAGGAAACAGCAGAAAACAGAGAGATTTCCTAAAGTCCTATAGCCTCTTGAAGAAAAGTACAGATGTCTCTGTACCGTTCCACAAGACTCTACTAGACTCATTATGGTACATCGAGATCAATGAACCTAGGCTCTGATACCAACTTTGTCACAACCCAAACCGTCGTGATTGGCACCCACACTAACCCTCCGGTGGGAGAACCACTACAACAACCCAACTAAACAACTTAACCAAAAACTAAGGAATTTAAAGATACGGAAGCGGATTTAAATGTCTAAGAAAAGAAAAATAGGGAGTTCCCATAAACTGCAACAAAAGTCTAACCAAACAAATGTGAAAATACTACCTAGAACCTGAAAGTCAATGTACCAAAACATCTAAGGTTCAACCATAAGTCTAAACAAGAAGGGGTACAACCCCATACTAAACACTAAAAAATCTAAAGAACTAGTCTAAGTCCGAAAGGTGGACATAAACTGAAAGAGAAATCATGGCAGCCCGGAAGAACTGGCTCACCCTTGAATTCGAAACGATCATTGATCTTCTAAGCGAGGTATGTCAATAGCCACTTGAAGATGTCTTGTACTCAACAAAGAAAGAGCAATGTAGTATGAGTACACAACCACAGTGTACTGTAGGATCACGCGGCTATCCCAATAAGTGCAACATACATAAGTCATTACAACACAATAATAAAATGCATACACAAACATATACAATATCAATATAACTTATGAACAACGAGCAGTTTCATAATTCTCAAAAATCACAGTTATGTCAAATTGATGGTCCTCTCATGCAACCCACTCCCAAACTATTAGTGTACCGGTATATGGTACCCGATCCAATGTTTATGCCGGAACGTGGCAACCGATCTTATGTTTATGCCAAAACATGGCAACCAACCCAAGTTAGTGTATCGAAATGCAACACCCGATCCATTCAACAAGCCACAATCACAAAGTACATTCTCATAATCATACAATCAAGTCATGATTCATGGCATTCATCATTCATCTATCCTCATTTACAATAAGTGGGATCAATAAAGCAATATTCGCATACATACATGTATTATAATGAAGCAAGAACAACATACATCACACCACATGAAATCACAACCATCACCAACCTCGAAACAAGCTTGATACCCTGAGAAACTTGATTCTTCCCTTTCTGAATTCGTTCCTCTTGTTCTTGGTCTACAAACAATTAATATAACACGGAAATCAATAAACAATAACTAATTACCCAAATTACCAATAATTCCATAAACCCTAGATCAAACCCATGATCCCAATATCAAAATTAGGGCTTTTTCCACCATAATTCCCATATCAAAACCCTCCTTCGTCGATAATTACCCACTAGATTATATTCTACGGATCAACAAATGGGTTCGGGGAGTTAAAACCTTACTTTAAGCCTAAAGAATAGTGAAAACTGTCAAGAAAGCACCTGGGGTCGTCTCCTAGCTCTCAAAGTCAAAAAGTGCAGAATAAAATGTTTTTGGAGTTTATTTCCGACTTAAGTCGCGTCTGTCGCACCACAGCGGTATTCACCTCGCTACAGCGGCCCTGCCTTGGTGGCACAAATTCCCGCCATAGAGTCTTGCACAGAACAGTGAGTAAATTTAATAATTCCAATATCTCCATTTCATAACACACCTTCTCACCCGAATTCAATTCTATAAGGTCGTACGGGTTCCTTAACGTCTTAGATATCTACTCATGTGATCAAATTCAAAATTAGATCACCCAATGTTACCAAATTTTCCTAGACCTTACCGACTCCGATTTCGTCCAATTTTGGACTAGGTTGGGAAATCTCAAGTTACTACGAAAAAGTTTTTCGGCCCAAAATTTTTCCCCGTTGGCTTTTCTATAACGACAGGAACCGGTCGTTACATTTAGTCTACATAGAATCACAGCTCAAAAAAACCTCACTATATGCGCAGTTTGTATTCACTTCTCTTCCCCGACTCAAATCACAAAAATAACAAGTAGTTCAACCGTCACACAATGACCAACCCGATCCATCATAAGTTTAACATGTAACAACCACAATCATATGATAATGAATGCAATGCAGTACAATTATAATAGAACCAATTCCAACCACAAACAATCTTACCTTTCCCTACATCAGAAAACCCAATCATAGCAACTACGACACGAATAACTTATTATCGATAACTCACAGTCAAATTGACCATCTTCTTACTTATCTTATATCGCCATAATAGAGGCCCCACACATAATCCACAATTCACAACTACAATTTAAAGCCACAATGCAGAATTATATAAAATGCAAGAAAAAGCAATGCAATGCATCTGGTGTAGGCAAACACTCTGATCCTTGCCCAAAGACATAATATGCATGTGGTATAGGTATACATTGTTATCCCTAGTCTCAAAGGCATAAATTGCATGTTGTATAAGTGAACATATCATTCCCAGCCATAAGGGAATGAATATGCATCATGCAGATGTATGTAGATAAATAATAAGTAAATCATTTCACCAGAACAATCTCAGTTAACTAAATCGTTCATAAAAATATATAAGTCATCATGCGGTTCGAGGCCACTAGGATATTTAACATATACATATCACTATATGGACCGATAAGACCATCATGGTATTTAAATGTATGCAATCGTTATGTAAATTGTCAAGGCTACCAAGATATCTAAATAGTAATAAATGCATGAACATGTAACAAAACAAATACTTCGAGCAACATACATATAAATATATTGTTGTTGGCCCACAACCAGCCATCAAATCGACATTACGGAACATCAAATCTCAATGGAAAGTAATCCAACTAAAAGATTGCACACAATTGTGCTACACTTTCCACCGTCTAAAGCATAAATCAACATAAATTATGAAATGCTTGCAAATTAGTAACCTTGTATGTAATCATATATAAACTTACCTTCTGCACACCATAATCATAACAGCACGATCAATTTTACTCATATATAGAAGAGGGAGTTGGAAAGGAAGCACACACGAGACCGTCAACATATGTGCTTCCTAGGATTAAGTTTGAATTAAGGGGTATTTTTGGTCATTTAAGGCATCCTACTTTAGACTTCAGGCTTTAATTATGTTTTAGCAACGGTTGTGTTGTGTGAACATTTTTCGTTGCAGATAAAAAAGTACATCATATGTAGTTTGTCTTTTCACATGTGGGTCCCACTTAAGTTAGCAACTGCAACATATATTTAAGAAAAAAAAGTTCTGTTAGTTTCACCAAGAGTGCCTTTTGATTTTCTCATTCATGGAAATTGTATTTTTGTTTGATTATTATCATATGGTATAATTTAATATAATATATAATGTATGAAAAAGATTAAAATATACTTTGAACTTTGCTTGAAGAATCATATATACCCCTAAATAATTTTTAAGAGAATTAAAAGTCAAAAATATAAATTTAAAACTAACTTTTTCACTTCCGTTAAATGAAGGGTATATATGAGCTCATTTTGTAACGGTAGGGGTATATGTGAGCCGTTTGTATAACGGTAAGGGTATATATGAGCCACTTTCATAACGAGGGGCATATCAACTCCAAATGGCAAAGTTGAGGGGTATATCAGGCCCTTTTCCCTTTAACTTTTAACAAATTATAGATCTATGATATCATGAATATCCTAATTATTTGTGTTCTTTTATCTCAATTTATATGACATCATTTTCTTATTAGACATAAGTTTAAGAAAGAAAAACACTTGAAACATTTGATTTTAAAAAATTCACATATATTTATGTGCTATAAATAATCTCATTAAGAATAAGATGAGAATAAGTTAAAATTATTGTACATAGCAAAAGTAAAATTATTTTTGGGGTGAAATAAATATTTCTTGACTTGAAATAAAAGTACTTGGAGGTCATTAATATTTTATTTATTTTATTTATTTTATCTATCAATTTGATTCAATATATCATTGAATAATCTATTTTGTTTAAATTTATCATAATATATTTATTTATATATATATATATGTATATATATATTTTTTATTAAAAAAAGGAAGCTAATGAATTAAATTTGTCACTCACACTTTTTGATGAAAATACAAGTTTAAAGTGAGACTTATTTTTTTCATTGTATTTATGTTAGGTAGTTAAATAAGAAGGTAAAAGAATAGGAGAATAATAAAAATAAATTGGCAAAAAAAAATAGAGAACACATTCAAAGAGTAAAAGAAGGGACAATAATAATTATATAACTAAGCAAGGAACATTAAGGGAAAAAAGATAAAAGAAAATAATATGATAAAAAATTAGAGTTTAAAATATTATAAATGAATAATATAATTGCAAATGGAAGTACAGATATTGATATATTGATAGATGTTTCAAATGTTAAATGTTGTACTTTAATTGATCTAAAACAAAATTACTAAACATAAAATGTTGAGCCCATGCTTTGTCTAGTGTGTATATGCACGGGCCCAACATGTCCAACGGGGGCTAATCCCTTTTAGTACATGGTAAGTAAGTTAGCTAGAGTGTCAAAATAAAGGGTGCAATCATAATCGTACTATAGGGAAGATATTCTCATAATATTGCTTTGGTTATAATTACACAAACATGAATTTTGAAATACTAAGTACAACATATTTTAAATGTGTATGTGAATCTATTTTCATCCATCTAAAATGATCTTCGACTTGAACCTCAAAATACATGTGATAGGTACACCTTTGAGTATGAAAAGCTTAAACTTTTTTCTCCTTAAAAATACAAACTTGCATATATATAATACAAAATAATAGAACCGATTTCTAACACGTAGTTGAGTACATAATATCACTTTTACTTCATGTCGAGAACACACAAAAGCTAGCTACCTCACGACCTGAAACATTCTTTAACGACCACTAATAAAAAGGCAAGTATGCTCTTGAAAAGTAGAGCAGAGCTTTTACGCTCCACTATTTTGAATGAAACGACATATCAAGGTTCAAAGCTATTTTCCTTCAATTTAAATGTCCTTCCTTGTCAAACAATTTCTTCAGCACATAAGAATGTACAAGAAACAGAACAGAAAATCAAGTTTTGTGGGACAAAAATGTATTCTAGACATATTAAATGGTTTCGAAGACATAATTATGCTCTTGGCATCTTACTATTACAAATGATGCTATCTACTTTCCTGTAAAGAAAAACTACTGAAAACCACATCATTATTGATTTAACTAATTTTTAGTGTCAAAGTTTAGCCTAATTCACTGAGAAAAGATCAAGGAAAAACAATTGAAAGTGAAATTTTATCAGGTATTTCCTTTAAAATATCCACATATAAAAACTTTTATGGTTATTACAATAATATCTCGTAATCGTAAATATTTAAACTTTCTTATTTTTTCTATTGTTACTCTCCAACTCATTCGAGCATGATTCACTTGCATAACAATGCTCTCAAGATTTAACATGGAAAATCGGTTGGACTTGTCATCAAGATGATTCTGTAATAGTTTTATATGTAATTTTTTCTATTAAAATAACTATCTAGCATCAGGCCTAGGTCAGCCCATGTTATAAAAATTGAGCTCCCTAAGAATTGTCAAACAATAAGGGTGAAAAAGTACATGTGGTCCAATGAACTTAGGTTTTGCTGTCAGTCCAACAAGACCACACTCCATGAATTCTCAGACAACATATAAGTTACCTGAAATACTTGATGACACAAAAAACTACAAATTCCATAAAGTTAGTGTGGTCCAGTCTACGTAAAATTAGTACTCTCTTTCGCCATAAAGCAAACACTCTCCGACGGAATTTACATTCACAAATTTCACTTTATTCACTGCAACAATTGAATTGTTAATATTAACCATATTTTCCTTCGTCAATCTGCACCGAAAAATAAGCCTTAGGATCTTTTACAGTTCCAAAAAATGATAGATATCTAAGTTAAATTCATAATCGTATTTTCGAATACTTTGAACAAAGCAAATAGTACAAAAAAATAACTACATAACCAAGCAAGTCTATTCTTATATAGAACCATATGAAAGAGTACTCAAAGCCTCTTAATATCTTACAAAGATCTGAAGTCACCTATCTACTATGCCAGAGTAACCATCAAGAGGTTTTCCTGCATAGCAAAATGGTGGAGGTTTTCCTGCATAGCAAACTGGTGAAGGTCATAGGATATTAAACTACTTTTTCATATTACGCTAGTTTTCCACTTAAATGCATAATTAGTCAGCAAAGCTGAAACTCTTTTGATCATGATAATATTACACGATGAGGTTTCTAAATGTGTATTTTTTTTCATCAGGTGAATACATAAGATTCAACTAATCCTAAATATTAATTATGTATATCCATAGTGGAGATTAATAGATCATTGGAACTTGTTGAAGAAATAAAACACCTTTTTTTTCTTAATTAGATTTCGAATGTGTACTTTTTAGCAGTTGCAACTTCAATAGATTGCACTATCAATTTCTAATCCTCTATTATTCCTATCTTCAATCAGATTTAATAAAAACTTTCCAACAACAAACTCTTTAGATTCAATGGCAATCTAATCCTTTATCTCACTTTTTAAAATTATTTTTTTAAAAAAATTGACACCATAACTCATGAAATCATAATAGAAAGTTGTGGTAATATCTCCCACGACAAAGTTGAGAGCTTCTAGATCTAAATAGGTAAGGATGGCAGAGGAACTGCTAAAGCCTTTATCAAATGTCGCCAATCCATTATAAGCCTATAGAGCTTTAAGAAGAAGCCTGTCTAGACTACTTGAAAATTTTAAAATCATTTCGCTATATTTAAAGTAATGTTAAGCTATGCTCTAAAAAAATACAATCATAAGACATCTCTAGTTTATTTTCAAATAGTCTAGTTATGTGTCAGATGGTCGCTCGCACCCAACTGATGAATTCGGATGCTTATGAGTGTATGTCATGTCATCAAGTTGATCAAATATTCATAGTTACGAATAATGATGAAATGTTAACCCTCACAAATGGTATGCTATTTTAAAGGAATATATCATCAATTAAATAAAGGCAGGAAACACAAATAGCCAAAAATGATACTCTTAACAAATTAACATCTTTAGAATAGAAATAATATTTTATTTTTAAAATGGATGGACTCTTGACGCCTATCTCTCTAAATGATATGTATCTTCTTTGAATAAGTAATAAGAAACTCCACATTTCATTGGGAATTTCGTCAAATAGGTCTCGTATTTAAATAAAAGCAATGATAAGCTCATCCAACACCACTCCATAATATTAGAGAAAGAGGAGAATTATCAACAACATTGAGACCTTATTTAGTTATCACAACCATCCATGAAATGCAAAATTAATTATAACTATTCACACAGTTCACGAAAAGTTTATTCCTTACCTAGCAATATATGTCTCGTGCAACACTATCAAGGAGCTTCATTACAGCCCTTTTAATGAAGTTGGAGCTGTGACTTAGATAAAATAGATTAGTTGATCATTAGTGCTAATATTAGTCAGTTAACACTAAAAGATTCCTAACAGAGTTAGTTAGTTTGTTAGTTAGTTAATGCTTTATAGCTGTCAATAGAATAGGACTAGATGTGTATATAAGGGAGAATTTTAGTGTATTCTCTAAGTAATTCAATTCACTATGTACTGATTTCTCTTCAGTGAAGATGCTTCTTTCTGTTCTCTAGTATCTCTTCATAATACATTGTTATCTGCATTTGCTATTTTGTATCATGGTATCAGAGCATTGCGGCCATTAATATGGTCTAGATTAGGTGCGTAAACAGGAGAAGAACTGGAGAATCAATGGCAGTTGTGATTGATAATGAATTACCTGAGAAATTAGGTCACAATCATTCATTGTATTTGAACAATCCAGATACATCTGGAGTAGTTCTAGTCTCTATTCAATTGACAGGATCAGAAAATTATTATGTATGGAGTCGATCGATGAGAATCTCCATACTTGGAAGAAACAAGTTGGGATTAATCGATGGAAAATGCAGAAAAGAGAATTTTGGTCCAAATCTGAAGGATCTGTGGGAGCGTTGCAATGCAATAGTGCTCTCATGGATCATGAATTGTGTTTCAAAGGATTTTTTAAGTAGGATCGTGTATTCATCTGATGCTTGTGCAGAATGGAATGATCTTAAAGAGATATTCAACAGGGCAGATTGTTCAATGATCTTTCAACTACATCGAGATATTGTGACTCTATCTCAAGGAACAAGCAACATTTCTGAGTATTTCACAAAAGTACGACTACGTTGGGAAGAGTTCGATTGTTTAGCTCCATTTCCCAATTGTAATTGTGAAGGTGCGCAAGGTTTTGTAGAATTCATGAGCAGACAAAAGCTGCTGCAATTTCTTATGGGACTAAATGAAACGTATGAACAGGCCAGAGGTCAAATTTTGATGCTTATCCCAATTCCTTCTGTAAATCAGGCATACTCGATGATGATTGAAAGAGAGAGCCAAAGGAATATGGCTATTGTTACGGGGTCAACTATGCATATGGATATTGCTGCTTTTACAACTGGAAGGAACACACAACATCCCAAGTTTAAGAAGAATTGGAATGTCCAATGTGATTACTGCAAAAACATGGGTCATGCCAAAGTCAATTGTTATAGACTCATTGGTTACCCACCAGATTTCAAGTTTAAGAAGAAATTTGGAAATCAGAATGAGCATAATGTACGTGGAGGAGATCAGAGGACACAGACTCAGGCTCATTTTGTGAAGAATGATACTGGAAGGATGTACAATGAAGAAGGAGGACCTATTCGAGCTGCTTATAATGAATCCCACAGAGATTTACCCAATAATAATCAAAATAGAATAATGTCTGATAGTCACATAGGGGGAGGTCTTTCTGGTACACACTCAGGAGATTGGTATAGAGGACCCGGTCCTTCTAACTATGCTCAAAATCAGTACAATCAGATACAGCATCACATGGATAATCCACAGCATCATGCTCAATTTTAGAGGTTAACTGGCAAGGAGAATATGGGAGAATCTTCAGCCAACATGAGCAATTTCAGAGAATCATCCAACATGGGAGGTAATGCCTTTGCTTCACATGCAGGTAATATATCTCATCCTCCTATAGATGCATCTATAGAGACTTGGATCATAGACACAGGAGCCTCTAATCATATGATCTCTAATAAGAATATGTTGATAAATGAAGTGAAGATTCCTGTTAGTGATAGTAATAGACAGGTCCACTTACCCAATGGTGGTTCAGTAGCTGTTTCAAATATTGGTACTTGTGAAGTTATTGATGGACACACAGTGAGCAATGTTCTCTACATTCCAGATTTTAGATTTAATATAATGTCTGTTTCCAGCCTAACTAAGGAGTTACAATGTTCAGTCACCTTCTTCCCTAACTTTTGCGTATTCCAGGACCTCTTAAGTGGGAAGGTGTTGGAGATTGGTGAAGAACATGGGGGACTCTATCAGATGCAACATAAAGAACCAATCCACACTAACAACCAACCCCTTAGAGGGATGATAGCAATTAAGAATAAAGTTGACATCTTGTTGTGGCACAGGAGATTGGGTCATGCACCCGTTAGAGCTATGAAACAACTGTTTACTCTTGATCACAATGAATGTAAACATGCTCTAGATAGTTGTGAAATCTGTCCTCTTGCTAAACAAACTAGAATGCCTTTTCCTATTAGTGATTCTAGAGCAACTTGTGTTTTTGATTTACTACATTTAGATGTTTGGGGACCATTTCATGTACCTACTTTCGATGGGAATAAATTGTTTCTCACAATTGCGGATGATCATTCTCGAATGACTTGGGTCTACTAATTGAAGTTGAAAAGTGATGTTGCCATAGTCCTGAGATCTTTCATCCAGTTAGTACTAACTCAGTTTGGTAAAACTATAAAGATAGTCAGGTCAGACAATGGAACAAAATTTATAAATTCAGAATGTTATTCCCTGTTTCAATCTTATGGGATCATACACCAAAAATCTTGTGTTTATACCCCACAACAAAATGGGGTGGTGGAGAGAAAGCACCGATATATCCTGGAGTTAGCTAGAGCAATTAGATTTCAAGGTTCCATTCCATTGAAATTTTGGGGACACTGTGTATTGGGTGCTGTTTATATGACAAACAGATTGCCATCTGTATTCTTATCAAGGAAGACCCATTTTGAAGTGTTTCATGGCTGCAAAGGATCCTTAGATCATTTCAAGACTTTAGGTTGTTTGTGCTATGCAAAAATCTTACCACCAGGGGATAAATTTGCACCAAGAGCAATGCATGTTGTTCATATGGGATACTCTGAGGTCTCTAAAGGATATGTTTTGTACAACTTGGACACTCATAGTTTCTTTATTTCCAGAGATGTGAGTTTAAGGATGAGATTTTTCCTTTTAAAGCTTATGTCCCCTCTCATCCTGTGTTTATAGATTCTTCAACAGCTGATGCAACTAATGATTTTCAGCCAGTCATACCACCAGACCCTACTGGTACGAAAATTGTTATTCACACAACTGAGGTCACCAGACAATCTACTCGACCAAGGAAGCAGCCCTCTTGGATGACTGATTTTCTCACTAATTGTCACTAATACAGTTGTTGCATCTACTCTTTATCCTCTCTTACAGTCCTTGAGCTATGCTCATTTGTCCTCACAATATCAATCATACATCTATGCATTCTCTTGCATTCTTGAGCCTACATCCTATCATGAAGCATGTTGTAATCCCCACTGGATCTCAGCAATGCAGGATGAAATACAGGCTATGAAAGCTAATCATACCTGGGAGTTAGTTCCTTTGCCCCCTGGTAAAGTTCCCATTGGATGCAAATGGATATATAAGGTGAAATTCAAGGCAAATGGCTATTTGGAAAGGTACAAGGCTAGATTGGTTGCCAAGGGGTACAATCAAAGAGTTGGTTTGGATTATCAAGACACTTTCTCACCAGTTGTGAAGATTGTTACAGTGAGAAGTGTCTTGTCTATTGTTGCTGCTTCAGGCTGGCACATTTACCAGTTGGATGTATACAATGCTTTTATGCAGGGTGATTTACATGATAAGGTTTACATGTCTCTTCCTGAGGGCTTTTCTAGCCAGGGGAGAACTCAGGATTAGTTTGTAGGCTAGTAAAGTCCTTGTATGGTCTTAAACAAGCTAGCAGACAATGGAATGTCAAACTCACTGATGCATTAATAGCTTCTGGTTTTGTGCAGAGTGGTTTGGATCACTCATTATTCATCAAAAGACTTCATGGACATATGGTAGTAGTGTTGGTATATGTGGATGACCTGTTGGTAGCTGATAGTGACATAAGGTTAATTGAGCAAACTAAGGAAGAACTACATGCTAAATTCAAAATCAAAGACCTTGGAACTTTGAGGTATTTTTTGGGGATAGAATTCAATAGATCATCCAAAGGGATACTAATAAACCAAAGAAAATATGCCCTTGAAATGATAAAAGAATTGGGGTTGACTAGTGCCAAGCCATCATGGACACCTTTAGATATCAACTTGAAATTAAAAACAGTTGAGGTAGACAAAGCATCAGGAGTAACAGATGATCCTTTCTTAACAGATATAGGATCCTATCAAAGACTAATTGGAAGACTATTATATTTGACATTGACAAGACCAGACATTGGGTTTGCAATACAGACATTGAGTCAATTTTTACAAAGGCCAAAGAAGTAACATATGGAAGCTGCTATCAAGGTTGTTAGATATGTAAAAAGAGAGCCTGCAAGGGGTATTCTGTTCAATAGTAAAAGGGAGAACAAATTAGTAGAATATTGTGATGCAGATTTGGCATCATGTCCCAACACAAGGAGATCTGTAACAGGGTTCTTGATCAAGTATGGAAGTTCACTAATATCATGGAGGTCAAAGAAACATACAACTATTTCAAGGAGCTCAGCAGAATCAGAGTACAGAAGTATGGCATCTACAATTTCAGAATTAGTATGGATCATTGCATTGTTTAAAGAACTTGGAGAGGAACTGGAAATGCCAGTGGATCTTTCTGTGACAGCAAAGCAGCTTTGCAAATAGCAGCAAATACAGTATATCATGAGAGGACAAAACATATAGAGATTGATTGTCATTTTATTCGAGAAAAGTACAAAAGGGGCTGATCAGACCATTATACTTGACAAGTGAACAACAGGCAGATATAATGACAAAAGGGTTGATCAGGTCACAACATGAATACTTAGTATCCAAGCTAGGCCTTTAGGATGTACTCACACAAGGCAGCTTGAAGGGGAGTAATGAAGTTGGAGCAGTGACTTAGATAAAATAGATTAGTTGATCATTAGTGCTAACATTAGTCAGTTAACACTAGAAGATTCCTAACAGGGTTAGTTAGTTAATGTTTTACCGCTGTCAATAGAATAGGACTAGATGTGTATATAAGGGAGAACTTTAGTGTATTCTCCAAGTAATTCAATTCGCTATGTACTGGTTTCTCTTCAATGAAGATGCTTCTTTCTGTTCTCTAGTCTCTCTTCACAATACATTGTTATCTGCATTTGCTATTTTGTATCACCTTTCATGTTTTTCCCCTTGAACTCTAAATTTTTAATGTGTATTTGGATAGCTTTCAATCGCCTGACCCATCTGCAAAATGTAAGAGCGATTAAATTCTTAGAAACCCAACTTGAAATTTTAAGTTAAAATGAAAAATAAAGTAAAAGAAATCTGGTATGAATTATATTTTACTAATATAGACACTTAACAGAGAATAAACCAAAGAGAGAGAAAAAGAGGTAGAAAAGCGAGAGGGCGAGAGGAACTTACAATTGAAGTTTGTTAGAGAAAACCAATAGTTAGGAGTTCACGTGACAAATCAATGAGCATAGCAAACAGGAAGCTAGCGGAGACACTTTGAAATTTTAGTGTCATTTAAATTGAGACGATGTATCAATGGTCAGATCTTCAGTTTGAATTTTGAAATTTACATTTCACTTGTAATAGAAACTAAAAATTAGGGATTCAGTACAATGAGATAATTTGATTGTCAACATCTATGTATTGCAAAGATAATTGCATAATAGGAGTTCAGTATCATGAAAAATCAAGAGATAACTCAATGTAGCATAGAGATGAAATTGAAGGTGACAAAAGAAAATGATAAAGCAGATGGTACAATGCACATTGAAATAAGATTTTGTATTTTCTGTTTCACCTTGTAAACATTAGTGTGAGCAAATGGTGTTATACGCATGGCATAATGTGCCTAACAGACTATCTAATGGAGACAAAACGTATAAAGGTTTTCAATATCTAGTAAAATAGGCCCAAAAATGCCAATGAAATAGACGCACATGAATCCAGGGATTAAATCAACCATGTTGCATGTCAAAAAAATTCCCACATTTCAAATAGAAATTAAGTGGAGAAACCCACAAATACAAATTTGTTTGTCCCACTCCTAATAAGTAACATCCTTCAATTAGAAAACTACGGTAATATTCTATATTATATAAGCCAACAAGAGTGGGACGATCACAACAAGAATTGATTGTACAATAATCTATATAAAGTGTACTACAAATTTGGGGTTTTTTATTGGACATTCATTTTATGTTCTTCCACTATCAACACATGTCCACTATTTCTTTTTACCTGCAAATCACCACTACTTTGGTTTCTCCTCCTCTTTCCATTTCTCTTCTCTTCTTTATTTCCCAGTAAATTTCACTCAAGATGGCGACAAACTATTTGAAAAGAAGCAATATTTAGGCCACATCTATTTCTTCTTGGAGAAAAATTAGATCTCACTACTTGAAAGTTTAAGAACCTCAAAAATGTTTTATTCTTGACAGTTTTCCACCATTCTTGAGGCTAAAGGTAAGGTTTTCACTCCCCGAATCTGTTTTTCGATCCGTAGTATGTAAATCTGTGGGTAATTATTGTTGGGAGAGGGTTTTGATTTGGAATTTATGGTGGAAACAACCCTAATTTGGATATTGGGATCATGAGTTTGATATAGGGTTGATAGGATTGTTGGTAATTCAGTTATTAGTTATTGTTTATTGATTCCCGTGTTATATTATTTGTTTGTAGACCTAGAATAAGTGGAAAGAATCCGAAAAGGGAAGATTCAAGTGCCTTAGTGGATTCAAGCTTGGATTCGAGGTAGGTGATGGTTGTGATATCATGTTGTGTGATGTATGTTTGTTCTTGCTTCATTATAATACATGTATGTATGTGAATATTGCATTATTGATCACACTAATTGTAAATAAGGATAGATGAATGATGAATGCCATGAATCATGACTTAATTGTATGATTTGAGAATATACTTGTGATTGTGATTGTGTCTTGTTGAATGGATCGGGTGTTGCGTTCCGACACACTAATTTGGATCGGTTGCCATGTTTCAGCATAAATATGGGATCGGTTGCCACATTCTGGCATAAATATGGGATAGGTTGCCACATTCTAACATAAATATTGGATCGGGTATCGCGTACCGATACACTAATAGTTTGGGTGTGGGTTCCATGAGAGGACCATTGACTTGTGATTGATGTTTCGTATCTACCTGCTATTGATAATGTGGAATTGAGCATGTTTCATGATAAGATGACTAATATTGTATATGTTCCGTATATGCATGTTTATGATGTTGTAATTACTTGCTTATGTTGCACTTATTGGGATAGTCGTGTGATCCTACCAGTACACTGTGGTTGTGTCCTGATATTGCACTTGCTTATTCTTTGTTGAGTACACGGCATCTTCAGGTGGCTATTGATAGACCTCAGCTAGGTGACTTTTGAGTGTGACCAGATTCAAGGGTGAGCCAGTTCTTTCAAGTTGCCATGAATCTATTTTGTTTAAGTCCACTCTTTTCAGATTCAAACTATTTGTGTAAAGTGTTTGTTTAGTTTTGGGGTTGTACCCCTTGTTCTTAAACTTGTCGTTAGTAGAGTTTTGGTACAATGACTTTCAGGTTTTAGGGGTATTTTCGCATTAGTTATTAGATGTTAGTTGAACTTTCAAAGTTTATGGGGACTCCGTATTAATTATATAGTTATTTAAACTTGCTTATGTAGCTTTAAATGTGTAGTAATTTGGTTAAGTTGATTAGCTGGGTTGTAGTTTTGGTTCTCCCACCGGAGGGTTAGTGTGGGTGTCAATCACGACGGTCTGGGTCGTGACAAAAGTTGGTATCAGATCCCTAGATTCGTTGATCTCATTGTACCAAAATGAGTCTAGTAGAGTCTTGTAGAACAGTACGAAGACGTTTGTACTTTGCTTCAAGAGGCTATAGGACTTTAGGAAAAATTCACTTCTTTCTAATCCTTCGTGCTATGACTTGAATCCAATTGGTATTTGGGTGATACAAATTGGTATCTTTCCTCCTTCACTCTATGGTCTGATCTAGAGCAACAAAAGTAGTAACACTATCACTAGTAAGAGAGGATGTGTATAGACTACCGACAGTTGAATAGGGTCGCCATTCGGAACAAGTATCCATTGCCTCAGATAGATGATATTTTTGACCAATTGCAGGGTGCCTAAGTTTTCTCTAAGATTGATTTAAGGTCTGGTTATCATCAATTAAAGATTAGGCTTGAGGATATACCAAAAACGGCATTTAGGACCCGTTATGCGCACTATGATTTTTTAGTTATGTCGTTTGGGTTGACAAATGCGCATGCAGCTTTTATGAGTTTGATGAATGGAGTGTTCAAACTATTTCTAGATTCATTTGTTATAGTGTTTATTGATGGCATATTAGTTTATTCTAAGAGTGAGAAAGAACATGCTATCCATCTTCGTATAGTTTTGAGTGTCCTTGGAAGACAAATTGTATGCTAAATTTTCTAAGTGTGAGTTTTGGTTGACTTCAATTGCCTTTTTGGGACATGTAGTTTCAAGGGAAGAGGTAATGGTAGATCCCCAAATATTGAAGCAGTTAGGAATTGGGTCCAACCTAGTTTTGTGACTGAAATTAGGAGTTTTGTGGGGATCACTAGCTAATATCGTCGCTTGTGAAGGGATTAAGATCAGATTTGCATATTCCAGTTTATAGGTGACAACATTTAAGAAGTTTTAGTAAGGGACGGTTAGATAATGAACACCATTACTTGGGAAAATGCATTTAATGTTGTTGTCATAATATGTATGGGTTGTTTAGTGAATGATGAAATTAAGTTATGCCAATTGAGGTTAGAAGTTATACTATGATTTCTTGGATTAATTATATATCAATGAGGGTCAGGATACGACTACTCCAATGACAATAATGTTTACTAGGTTAAGTTATTAAGTGTGTTAACATTGTGGAGAACCTGGGCATATGAGGAGGAAATCAGCAATGTCGTGGAGGCTAGGGAAATGGTAATGCAGGTAGAGGAGTAGCGCAGCCAAGCAAGGAGGTTGCCCGTCAAGATGACAGGGCTCAGTTTTATTCCTTTCCAGGCAAGACCAAGGTTGAGGTGTCTGATGTAGTGGTCACATGTACTATGCTTGTGTGTGACTAGATGTCTTATGTGTTGTTTGATCCGGGTTTTACTTATTCTTATGTGTCCGTTCAATTTTCCTTGGGATTTCATATGATTTGTGATGTACTTAATGCCCCCATCCATGTTTCCACCCCAGTTGGAGAGTCTGTCATAGTCACCCTTGCGTATCGTGTTTGTCCTGTGTGTTTATGATTTTCAAATTTGGGTTGATATGGTTATGATTGATATGACTGACTTGATATAATCTTAGGCATGACTTGGATGTACCCCTATTATATGGCCTTAATTGTAATACTAAGTCGGTAACTCTAAAGATCTCGGGTAGGGAAAGGTTAGAGTGGGAAAGGGTGTACAAGCCTAAGCCAGCTAAGATCATATCTTTCATGCGGGCTAGGAAACTAGTGAGTCTCCCTCTATTGAGTCTATTCCTGTGGTGTCAAAATTTAGAGAAGTGTTTCATACTGATTTGCCTGGTATGCCTCCGGATAGAGATATAGATTTCTGCATTGATTTGGAACCTAGTACCCGCCCCATTTCTATTCCTCCATATCGTATGGATCAGGCAGAGTTAAGAGAGCTTAAAGCTCAAATCCAAGAGCTTCTTGATAAAGGTTTCATCCGTCATAGTGCTTCCCCGTGGGGTACTCCTGTCTTGTTTGTTAAGAAGAAAGAGGGTAGTACGAGAACCAGTGATTTTATCTTAAGCCATAAAGGGATGGATTGATACCGGAACGACAAGCTTATGGATAAGGAAAGTTCCAATGAGTGTACTTGGGTGAAGGAAATTGAAGTATTTTAGTAAGAAAGTGCATATAAATTGGGTTAGTCTATTGAATTTGATGAGTTTACCTGAGTTTAAGGCGTCGTATTGATGAAAATGTTGACTTCGTAGCAATAGTCAAGGCTGACTAAGCGTAATGGTAATAAGATTTTGTGATGGATTGTGACCGGATGCAACTATATAATAAAATTGTTGGTTAAGTGAATTTGTGTATAGTAATTATGACTTGCGAGTATCTAAGGTTGGGGTTTTCTAATATTTGGGGAGTAACGTGGTTGTATGGAAAGTTTTAAGAGATGGTGGGACACCACTCGAATAGAATTTAAAAGAGCTGGAGTCATGGTGAAGAAAAATAGTGGGATGTAGTACAACCATTAGAGAGAGGCGGGAACAAGAATATTTTTATTTGATTGCAAAGGCTAAATAGGTATCTTCAGAAAGGTAGATAATTGGGTTCAAAGACGTGTGGTTTCATTCATTTTGTTGTAGCTATGGTAATAATGTCACGGGTCCATCAGATTGGTTAAAAACTAATGAAAAAGACTCGAGAAATGATGTGTCTTTGGCTAAAGCCTGGGAATCAAGCCAATGAGTATCAAGGAAAAGGGACTACTTCTTCCATTCCTAACCTAATCTAGCAGTGAGACATACAACCTAAGACATTAGCTCGAGTGTTATGATAAGTGCTTTGGTTTTGTTTTTTGAGTTTAGTAATGAGTACGATGGAATTTTTTGCAAAGATATTGTAAGATCGATGGAGATGCGATCAATGATAAGCGAAGATCCATGAATTCATAAAAATCTTCGAGGTATAAGCTAATGTTAATAGATAAGGGGATTGTGTTATACGGTTGAATTTACAATTTAAATTTTTCATTGTAAGTCTACATTCGTGGTGATATATTTTGTCAAGGTATGAGTTTGTAAGGTGATAAATGATCAACTGTATCAGGTATTAAACATTTGAAAGGACTTACACTTGTTTGAGTCGTAAAGTTTATTGCTTTTGATTGTTAAAGTATCTAAGAAAGGTTTTAATTTAAAAGATTTGGTTTGGAGTAAGGTAAATGGTCGGAGTGTTCATTATGGTTGTCAGTATTGAGAGTGTGGACTTCAGTGAAATGATGTGAGGATTATGTGGAGTCAAATGAATGAAAATGACTGGTATCGACTCTTCAGAGGAAAACCGTTGGTGTAATTCAATACTTCGTAAATTCTTATGTGACCATCTATTTCATGTTGTGCATGGTTGTGAGTATGATGCACTAGCTATGCTCACGCGTGTTTTCACTTTTGTGGGCGGATCCCTAGCAGTGGATCAGGTGTACGATGTACTATTGGTTGAGTAGGATGATTGGGAAGATGTGGTTATTTCAGATGACTTATTTGGTGTGGTCTTGGAGTTGTTAAAGTATTTAAGTGGTTCTACATGTACCACCTTGCTTATGAGAGTTCATAGAAGAGTTACCATGCGTATTTATGGTTGTTCAGCAATCTTAATATTCATCTTGTCGTCGAGGTCATGTATTGATTGTGTGTGGTTGAATGTGGGGATCATTGGTCCAATTCTATTGTTCTTAAGAATAATCTACCATCAGAATTGCTAAATCTATCATTCGATAGTGTGGTTAGAGGGTTTGTATGCTTGGGCATACCCCTCAATGAGTATCGGATGTCTAAAGACCAAAATTTTTGTAACGCAAGCTCATGGAAAATTATGTTGCGGGATGGAGATGTTGCTAAGAACTATGATTGTATGGGTATTACGAGTGTGTATTGATTGGTTTAGGTTCACTTTTATTTGTAGTGAGTATTTAATTTGGAATTTTATCATGCTTAAGAGCTAAAGGATCCGTCCGGATGATTCTGTCAATGTCATTGATAGCATGAGGTGAACGATCAGAGGTGTCCTCTAATCACCACGACGAGGCGGGTCCCTCTTTTAGTAGACTCAGCTATGAATATTCATTCATAAATGAATGTCGGGCTCTTTCTTTCACTGCTAACCCCATTTTCAACATGCTGAAACTTTCTGTTTCGTTGAGCCCCGAGCTTGTGGTCCTCCTTTGAGTGTGGGTTCAATTGAATGAATCTGTCAAGTCAAGGAGTTGCAGACCTGTGTATGATTAATTTTGGTGGTTTTTGGGAATCTTTTTTATTGTTAGTTAAGGTTACATACAACAATATATATCACTCGAGTATTGAGATGACTTCATTGAGACATTGTATGGGAGGATGTGTAGGTATTCAATTGGTTGGTTTGAGGTTGGAGATGTGAAACCCTTAGGGGATAATGAGATTCGGTAAGAAGGGGTTGCAAGACAAATATCCCCAGCTATTCAACGATTCAGATGTATGTATGTGAATGTTGCATTATTGATCACACTAATTGTAAATGAGGATAGATGAATGTTGAATTCCATGAATAATGATTTGATTGTATGATTTGAGAATATACCTGTGATTGTGATTGTGGTTTGTTGAATGGATCGGGTGTTGCGTTCCAACACACTAATTTGGATCGGTTGCCACGTTTCAGCATAAATATGGGATCGGTTGCCATGTTTCGGCATAAATATGGGATCGGTTGCCATGTTACAGCATAAATATGAGATCGATTGCCACGTTCCAGCATAAACATTGGATCGGGTACCACGTACCGGTACTCTAACAGTTTGGGTGTGGGTTTCATGAGAGGACCATTGACTTGTGATTGATGTTTCCTATCTACCTGCTATTGATAATGTGGAATTGAGCATCTTTCCTGATAAGATGACTGATATTGTATATGTTCGGTCTATGCCTGTTTATGATGTTGTAATTATTTGCTTATGTTGCACTTATTGGGATAGCCACGTGATCCTACCAGTACACTGTGGTTGTGTACTACAATACTAATATTGCACTTGCTTGTTCTTTGCTGAGTGCAGGGCATCTTCAGACGGCTATTGATAGACCTCAGCTAGGTGACTTTTAAGCGTGACCGGATGCAAAGGTGAGCCAGTTCTTTCAGGCTGACATGGATCTATCTTGTTTAAGTCCACTCTTTTCGGACTCAGACTATTTGTTTAATGTGTTTGTTTAGTTTTGGGGTTGTACTCCTTTTTCTTAGACTTGTCATTAGTAGAGTTTTGGTACAATGACTTTCAGGTTCTAGGGGTATTTCCGCATTAGTTGTTAGATGTTAGTTGAACTTCCAGTGTTTATGGAGACTCCGTATTAATTATATAGTTATTTAAACCTGCTCCAGTAGCTTTAAATCTGTAGTACTTTGGTTAAGTTGATTAGTTGGGCAGTAGTTTTGGTTCTCCCACTAGAGGGTTAGTGTGGGTTCCAATCACGACGGTCTGAGTCGTGATAAATAGTGTTGCCTCAAATTATGATACATCTCTGTGATGCCCGAATGAATTGTATCTAGAATCATGGGCCTTACGAAGGATCAACTCAATCAAATCCCTAACTCTTGGAACACAAGCGCGGACGACAAATCTCAAAACCCCATCTGAATTTAAGGTAGCCTAATCGGCATCACCTTTTAACACTCGATCTCGAAGAGCCACCAAGGTCTCAACCTCAAACTGGCGACCACGAAAATGCTCAAGCAAGGAATACTGAACTCCCACATAGGCCAACGCACGCCTAGAATCGGAAATATCCAACTGAATCATCCTATTGGCAAAGCCATAGGTCGCTCCACAGTAGACAAGAAGGCAAGACTACCTATACTTACTGTCTTCCACCTCAAGGTGTTCGCTACTACATTCACATTGCTTGGATGATAGAGAATAGAGAGGTCAAAGTCCTTTAGGGAAGGAAATTTTTAGCCGACAGCGTGCACTCCAAATCACATTTTCAAAGCTTTTTCTTTTAGGGCGAGTTTGTGTCATTAGGAATTTTAGCTTTTGAGTTTTGTCCTAACTTTGACGTTAGTCAACATTTTTGGAAAACGTGCCCAAATGAGAATTATGTCAGCACGGTTAGCTTTGAAATGTCAAATTTGGTCTAGAACGACCTTTCGTGTGGATCTCGAGGCTCCCAAGATGATTCTGAGCCCCCTTCTAGATTTTGGACTAAAATGAAATTTTGGTGTGTGATCAGTGAGTGTCGAGGAAGCATCATTTGAGGTAAATTACCTTGTTTCCCGACTATCTTATGTGAGAAAGTTGCATGTGTTGTTTCTGCTGTTTTGAGCCCCCAAATTATGTTCCAATTGGTAACACAAGTTCGGGGGACTGCTTAGGACCTTTCGAGGGAGTCATTTCCGAAATTCCCAGCATGGGTCCCATAATTCTCGTTTTGACTCTAAAATGGATTTGTGTCCGTTTTAAGTGAATTTGGTTTCTAAATGAGCGTATTAACGTTTTGATTCTATTTTTTATAGTGTGGCGGCATTCGGAGGTCACACAGAAAACATAAGCTCTAGAAATATAATTTGGAGCACGCGGTCGGTCTAAAGGTAAACTATGACTTTCTTTTCTTTAGATTGAGATAGACTATGTAAATTCATGTTGATTTGAATGAATTGGGGGTGGGTACCTAGTTGATCATGTTACCTTACTCAGAAATCATGTTTAGGCTTATTTTTGGGACTTTCGGGTTTAGAAGCATGCTAGTTGTGATTTTGACCATCCTTATCTTATGGTTGGCTTTGTTTGTTGCTATTTGTTGATCTATGAGCATGATTGGCCTTAGTATAGTCTTAGACTAGTGCTTGTCATAGACTTACGATAGTTGGAGCCTTTTTGGCCTTATTTCTACTCCAACGTCGATTCACACGGTTTAGCTCCTTGTAAACTGGTGTAGCAGACTGGAGTCTAATAGAATGAGCCTTAGATTAGGTGTTGACTTAGCTTTGACAACCTTCTATCCATTCTTCCTTCTTCAACAACACCGTTTGCAACATTTCAGATTTCAAGTTTTGCCAAGCGATTGGTTCGTACTTGGAGTGTACCAACCACTTGGGAGTGGATGTCATTTCACGGTGATTCTATGATGATGGTTGGCATGATATCCTTCAGCAACCCCTATTTTTCGTAGATTCAAGGTTTGGTCTTATCCTCTATAGAGTCGACACACTTTTGGCTATAGTCTAACGCCCCTGGGAGATTCACACACGGTTCGAGGTTTGGGCTCTATACTCTTTAGTTGGGCGGCTC
The DNA here is from genome assembly GCF_019186545.1 of Solanum stenotomum. NCBI lineage: Eukaryota > Viridiplantae > Streptophyta > Magnoliopsida > Solanales > Solanaceae > Solanum > Solanum stenotomum. The sequence continues at coordinate 27,636,996 of NC_064291.1, forward strand.
TTGTTGGTTACTTGGAAGTTATTCACGATTAGAGGTCTGGTTTATGCCTTCTCTAGATCTGGACTCATATTATCTTATTCTTAGTAGTTTTAGCTATTTTGTGTACTTGTCGAGCTTATGGGGTCCCATTCAGGTTTTTACTTAAACTTGCGCACGAGTATACCTTCTGGGCTTATGTGGGTCCAGTTAGGTTTAGTTTAGTTGTACTTAGTTCTTTTCTGTCTTGGTACTATCATGTGTTTTTCTTTTAAATTTCGCTTTGACTTTACTTGTGTCTAGATTCTATCATTTCATATTTGCTTTTACCTTTCTTGCTCAGTCGTCCTATGATGCCTACTGAGTACATGTTGTTTTGGTACACATGCTACACTCTATATATGTTTCATGATGCAGGTCCGAGCACCAACTACCACCGTTGATTACTAGAGCCTGTTGCAGCTTGGATCGAAGGCGAGGGTGAACACTTAGTATCCTAGACTTACTTGTTTCCTTCAGTATTTTGGATAGCTAGTCTTTTGCATTTAGAGACAAGCTATGTATGTATGTCCACTTTTGGGACTTGTACTTGTGACTTCTAGGTTCTAGGAGGGATCTATTGTGTGTGTATACATTATATATATATATATATATATATATATATATATATATCGATTTGAGTGTTTCTACTATTTCATTATGTTTCTATTATTAAATTATTGTTTTCGATGTGTTTCTACCCTTATATTAATTACTTGTTGTTCTAGGTTATGGATTGGCTTACCTACTAATAGGTTATAGTAGGTGTCATCATGACTCGAGGGATCGGGTCGTGACACTTTGGTTATTCATTCTTAAAAATAAAATTTCACCCTATTTAACTTAGATATTTTTGTGCGTGCATTCCTTTGATTGTACCGTCTGCGTTTAAGAATAAAATTTTCATCTTATTTAGCTTAAAAATAAAATTTTCATCTTAAAGTTTGTTAAAGCAAAAGATAATTTGTTATTTATGGCACTTCATTTATGCACATATCACTTTTAAATTGTAAAATATTAAAATTATCTATATTTTAATCATATATATATATATATATATAAAAGAGAACCTTTAAGGCCGCCTACGTGACGCCACCACAAACCAGGATTCCCTTTTAATTCATTTATTTCCAAAACTAGTCTTCCCTCTTCATGAAAGTTGTGACTTTTATGAAAAGTTGTGACTTTAATAAACAGTTGAGACTTTTATGAAAGGTTATAACATTTATGAAAGGTTGTGACGTTTTCGATAAGGTACAATAAGCATTTGTTTACACTATCCTTTATTGTCTATAAATAGATAGGTTTCCTCTCATTTTGAAACAACAAAAATTCTGAACTTCTTTTTCTTCTGCACAATTAAATATTCATGTATTTTGCTCGTGTTGAGTGGCTCACTGACACCATTGCTTTTGCATCAATACACTGGTGAATAAAATCGTTCTATCCTGAAAGGATTTATTTCTTTAAACCTCGAGTACTAAAGGAAAATAATTTCTTTAAGGGGATTGTGCATTCAGTGAGCTCAATTTTTTCCTTTCTGTTTCAATCTATTGTTTCTTCTTCCTTGTTGTTTTGCCATTCAAGTATTTAGTTAAGAAGCAAATATGTATCAGGTCACACAAATTACTTATCCATAATGTGGTTGCATCTGCAAAATAGATTACTTATAGTTGATAGAATTGTCAAATGAAGTATGATTGTTGATCATTTATGTTTGTAATGCCACAGCTTTCGATAATCGAGAAACCATCTGTTTTTTGTATTGCAATGTTTCACTATACTTATGGAACAGACTACTGAAACCATCTGTTTTTTGTATTGCAAGGTAAACCGTTTTCCTTATGTAACTAGAGCAAAATATGAGACGAAGTATCCAGAATTTAAAAGAAAAATCTGAAAATGCTCAGCTTGACTACAAATTGTGAGGAGACTGATAAAAGCTTCCCTGGGATAGTTTATGGGTGTATTTGGTATGAAGGAAAACATTTTCCTTCATACCAAACTCACCCATATCTATTCTACAAGTGAATTGGACTGAGGTACTTTTATTAAAATATATTAAAAGTTATTTTTAAAAGATATTTCAATTTTTTATTTTTTACCCTCCACCCCTACCCTCGCCCCCCCACCCCAACCCCCTATCAGCCCCCATCCCCTCCAAAAAGAAAAAAATTTAAGTTTTTTTAAAAAAAATATTTTCGACTTCAAAATTTCATTTTTTCACCCCTACTCTCGACCTCCCCACCCACGCCCTACCAGCCCCCCCACCCCCTACCAGCCCCCCACCCCCCAAAAAAAATTTNACTCCCTACCAGCCCCCACCCCAAAAAAAAATTAAGTTGATTTTTAAAAAATATTTTCAATTTCAAAAATTATTTTCTACTCTAGTAAAAATAAAAGCAATTTTTCAAAAACATTTTTCATTCATAAATCAAACACAAAAAATCTTTTCCGAAAAATATTTTCTACTCACCAACCAAACATGAGAAAATAAGTCAAAAATCAACTTGTTTTCCAAGAAAAAATTTTCTAGGAAAACATTTTCCTTCATACCAAACACACCCTATATCTATTCTACAAGTGAATTGGACTGAGGTACTTTTTAATGTTTGAGGCCGCTATAGAGTTTTACACAAGATAAGAATAAGCAATGTTTTGAAAAAATAATAACCACATATAAGTTCAATTCATTCCATGTTCAATGCAAGCATTACTCAATCATAAATTTAAACTCATAAAACAAGTGTTAGTAAGATACTTCTTTTCTTTTTACTATTGATTCATTATTTTGGAAGCCACTATGACTAATTGTATTGTGTTACCTGTATCAACAAATTTGAAAATGGATGATAAGGAGAATTGTGGCTTTAATCGGTGTAAATATATTTTTTGTATGCTATGAAAAGAAAATGGCATTCATACTCAACCGTAGAGATTTAGTTTGGATTGCCTCTATATTTTACTTTATTAAGTGTCTTCTTTACTTTTTGATGTTTCTTCATTACCCCAAAAAAAACTAACACAAAGGGTTCATATTATTACTTGAATGGTGCAAATTAATGAATGGACGAATATTATGATCAACAATTTTCAATCAAAACGATCATTTACTTATTATTTACCCATTGTATTATAACAGGTACAACTTATTTAAATTGTTCATTAATTTTCATAGTGGTATTTTTTGAAAACCTGTGAATTTCTTGAGAAAATATAAACTCTATGTCGTCGAATTGAATGTTGTAAATTTTACAAAAACGAAAATAGATAAATCAATGTTTGATTAATTCATGAAAGATCATTAAGGAATAGAGAGCCATCGAAAAATGCATGTTCGTTTAAACGGAAAAGGGCCTAAAATACCCTTGAACTATTGGAAATGGTACAAAATTACCTCTATCCACCTATTGTCTCCCAAATACCCCCGTCATACACCAATTGACTCTCAAATACCCTGGCATCCATCTTTGGGTCCAATATTGACCACTTTTATAACAAATTATCATTCAAATATTTTTTTTAAATACGTGGCGACCAATTATTGGATACAATTTAATTACTTAAATTAATTTACAAACTCACTCACTATTAATTATACACGACCCAAATTAACCACACCCAACACAAATTAATTAATTACACGCGTCCCAAATTATATTTATCACACCCGATTAAAACAAATATATCCTTCATTCCCCACATTTCACTTCATCTTTCAACCTTCTTCCCCAATATATTCGCCTACAATCTCGAAAAACAATACCTAAATACACACATGTATCACCATAAAAAATCACCAAAACACTCATGATTTTTTATGGTGATACACGAGTGTATTTAGGTAGTGTTTTTTGAGATTGTAAGTGAATATATTGGAGAAGTAAGGTTGAAAGAGGAAGTGAAATATTGGAAATGGAGGGTGTATTTGTTTTAATCGATGGGGTAAATGTAATAAGGGGCGGGTGTAGTTAATTAGGGTCGGGTATAATTAACTTGAGTCAAGTGTTGTCAATTTGGATAGGGTATAACGGATGAGTTTGTAAATTAATTTAAGTAAATAAATTGTAGTCAATAGATGGTTGTCAGGTATTTAAAAAAATTATTTAAATGATAATAGGCTATAAAAGTGATCAATATTGGACCCAAAAGTGGATGAAAGGGTATTTGGGAGCCAATAGGTGGATGGGGTAATTTTGTACCATTTCCAATAGTTCAAGCGCATTTTAGGTCCTTTTCTGTTGTTTAAATCATGAAAGATCACTTAGGAAGAGAAAGTCATTGAGAAATACATGCTATAGTCGGATGACAATTTCAAATCTTCTAATTTATGACATCTTTTTAAAAATAAATGTGTAGTTTAAATAATGATCAAGAAAAAAATCATTCATTATTTTAACAAGGTCATTCAACACCACGCGAAGCGCGGGTAATTACCCAGTTGATATATAATATACAAACTTTCAAGTGACTACAAAAATATATAATTAAAAATATGTAATTTTATAGTAGAGAAATCAAAATATAAATAAACATAAGAATTAGTCAAATAAATTCATAAATAAAAATTATATTTATATAGCATAATTTTTTAATGGAAAAATATGGACAACTTTCATAAAAATAAGTAGTGAAGGTTGTGAATATTATTATACATGATATTAAAAATAATGTGAATGAATATAAATGTTATGAAAAGTAATGTTTAAAAAGAGTTTAGAGGGATACTTTTGTCATTATCCCAGGATAAGTTATTCCGATATTACTTATCCCAGCCTTCGCAATCAAACAAGGGATTAAAGGACTCAAAGTTTATCCTAAGATAAACTCTCTTTATCCATCACACCAAACGACCCCTTAAACTATAGTTGTGTAGAGTAAATACATGTCATGTTTGCATATTATCTAACTTTCCCTTTACATAGATTAATATCACCTACAATTATACCCAACCAAATACTAAAAATAATCCAAAAAAACTTTCTACGAAAAATATATTTCCATGAACCTTCTTATCCAAACTAGACACTTAAATATAAATGAACTCGTGGACCAAAAAGGGATCTAATTTCACTCAGCCATCAGAAGAAACATAAGCTACATGAACTCTTCCATGTCTAGTCTTGTTCTTTTCAAACATTGTTCCATTCAAGTCTCAAAAAAACTTATGAGCTTTCAAAAATAATCAGAGTAGCATTTTGAGAACTTAATTGCAAGAGCAAACTGTTGTTTATTGCAGATGAAACCTTAGAATGCAGTTATCATTTTGCACTATGCACTAGATAGCAAGATTATCCTTGAGCAAACGAAGAAGTGAAATGCTGCCCTGAGTTCTGTTTTCACCAGAAGCTCCTTTCTTTTCTGCCTTAACTCCCTGCAGTAAATTTTCGTCAAACATTACACGCATGGTTGTTAAAAAAAAAAAAAGAGCTAGACGTAGAAAATATAGTATCTCAAACCCAGGGAAAGGACAAAAATTGGCACACTAATTCGAACAGTTTTAAAATGGATACAGATAATGGTTAATAAAAGGAAAAGGAAAGAAATGACAACCACCAGAAATTCACCTTTGGTTTCTCATTCTCATCCTTGAAGTTTATGCTGCCTATATCTTTTAATAAAATGGATGAAACTGGTAGAAGTCTCCTAGTCCTGGATAAAAAGTTTACAGAATCACTAGGAATAAACAAGCTGCATTACTAGGAGCTGGCATAAGAAACCAGAACATGTTACACACCTTTTTGGTTTATCTGCATTCTGAAATTTAGTGCCGGAACGATGTTTAGTAACTGCTTCAACTACATTGTTGTCACCATGGCCTACAACTTCCCCAGGCATTAACGTTGTTGATGGACCTAATAGTCTCTGAATTACATAAGAAAATAACCTATATTACCTATTTCTCAAGATATAAACAGTCAGATGAAACACATGATGCTGAACCATGGGATGAAACAGTCATCAACTACAGAATTGAGTTTTCTAGTTCTACTAAATAATGATACATACTTGCATTCTTAGAGCATTAAACAGACAATTTTTTCTTGTAGCAATAAAATAGAATTACATCTAACAACAATCAGCATTCAGAAAATATACATTTTTAATGGCTTAATACATAGTCATATTTTTTAAACTTACTAGAATATTCCATTAGACACCTGAACTAAGTCATGTTCCAATGATACACCTCAACTCTTAATAAAGTGTTCCAATAAGACATTTTTGGTTTAAATTTTTCATTATTTTTTTTTGTGTGTGTTCTCATTCATCTACTACGTGGTTAAGTTAACCACATAAAATATGTCATCTCCTTTAATTAGGCATATTCACTTCAATAAATTGTAATACCCGGGTGTTTTCTACTTGAGGTTGCTGCATAGATGACATATTTTATGTGGTTAACTTAATTATCAAATAGACAAATGGAAACACGTGCAAAAGTTTTTCTTAACCAAAATTTGAACCGAAAGTATCTAATTGAAACACTTGATTAGGAGTTGAGGTGTGCAAATGGGAACATGACTTTTGAGTGTCTAAATAGAATATCTTTCCCCGGAAAGTTTAAGGAGTTGGCTATGCATTAAGCCTTTTTTAATACAAACATGGGAAATATGAGCTACATCTTTATGGAAGTTCACAACAAATACTGTAACAAAACAAGGCCATGCTTAAACTACTAATAGCAACATCATTAGTTTCACATGAACTTTGGTAGGATGTCTGTAATCTGTTCCAGCGATTTAGCTTAAAATTTGAGTAATACTAGCTCCCTTCGGGGTGGCCCAATGGTTTGGGCTTGGGACTTCCATGTTGGAGGTCTCAAGTTCGAAACCCCTTGCCAGCGAAAGCAAGGGGTTTGCCTTCTGGGTCGAGCTCGTCGCACCGGGCTTGCCTAGTGCGGGTTACCTCTCCTATGTGGTTTGCGAGCTATTGCATAGGAACGGGGGTTTTACCCTGTGCGCACCCGAAGGGTAGCGGCTGCGGGTTTCCCTTGTCATCAAAAAAAATAAAATACTAGTAACAAAGAACATGTTGCAAAATAGAAATGAAGGGTGCCAGCTATCAATAAGATGCAAATTCATTTAAATAACTAACCCCTAAACTAATGTGGAACTAACTTGACAAGGATAATTAGATATAACAGCAAAACTATTGCACCTTTCTACTGAATTAGTGGTTGTTACACAGCAAAAAGACATCAAACCAAGAACATTAACTTAATGTACTGTTATTCTTGAAGACCATAAATAATAGCTTGAGACATTGCATTGCTAGCACTAATGCATTTTAGGTTATACCTAAGCAGGAGTGATAAGAAGCATAAAGGATACAACATGTGAATTACTTGTGATACAGGAGTTTATAATTAAGGTGACTAATAGCATAACTGAACTAACCCTGTCCTCTCCGTTTCGTGTTTGGTTCTTCCTCACCGGAAAAGAGCTCTTATTTTCAATGGAGAGAGATGAATTAGAAGAGCTGACTGTACATTCTGGAAATACTGAAATAGAAAGCATGTGGTCCTCTTCCAATAGGCAGTTCTCATCTCTGTTTATGGAAGTTGCTTGGGAAGTGCTAACTACAGAATCTTCACACAGAGAACAGAGATTGGTAATTAGTGCACTTAAACATAAAGGAGGATGAGACAGACAAACAGAAGAATGTTAAGAGATATGATACAGCTCAAAGAGAGCAGAAATAGCATCAGAAAGATTTTTATACAAGTACTCTATTGAAGATGAATAGAATGCAGAATTTTACTCTTACCAGAACTTCCCTTTCCTTGCTCGTACTCTTGATCAATGCAAGAGCATGACTCACTTAATACAGCAGCTGCTTTGCCCTTCCAATCTGCACTCTCTGCTTTCATTCCATTTGGATTCTTCAGATCTTCAACACCAGTAGCATCTCTAGTAGATTGTTCAAGCTGCTGAGCAGTCTATAACAGATTATGCTCAAAGTTGTAACTTCTAAAGAATATCATTCTGGGTTTTACATACCCAAATTTTCATTAAACTGATGGAAATATTTTTTGAGGTATTCAACTTCATTCCATGAATGACAACAAATACCTAATTATTTAGGATAGCTGGCAGTCAAAGTGTTCTATACAGAAAAGACCACAAGAAAGGAAAACATATGCCTTACAGTGGAGTCAAGCCACTTCTCATTTCTTGTATGTGCAGACCCTTCCAAATGGCGAGAATAAACTTCTGATTTCACCTGAAACATTGATATAACCACAAAATAAGTAGCCTCCTTCCGACAAAAAGAAAGGGCATACCAGTCTTCAAGTGGAAAGAGATCTGAAAGTTGTAGAAGGCTATAAAAAAGAGTAATGCATTTTATCATTGTATAATGCATATGGAAATATGCTTCAGTGTCAAGCAGCTTTTCTACCTAACCTTTCCAACAAAGATTTGAGGACTAATTATGCAGATTTATTATAGCATTAGAAAGAAGTATTCAAACATCTAGAACTTCTCTCCTTACAAATTGTCCACAAAATGCAAACAGGCACAATTCAGCAGTTATCTAGCTCTACAAATAAACTTAGTCCTTGTGCTAGTTTTAATTCAGGAAAATTATCTTGTTTTCTTTAGCGTCTGTCGAACATGCTAGCACAGCTCCCTTTCAATTATTCACTCTGATGTTTGGGGTCCGGCCCCAGTTCTTTCTTCTACAGATCATCGTCATTTTGTTCTATTTGTTGATGATATTACTCGATTTACATGGGTTTATCTTCTTAAAAATAAAAGTGATGTTCATTCCATTTTCCACAAGGCAATTTCAAAAAAAAATCAAAGCTATTCAGATTGGGGAGGTAATTACCAAAAATTGAACAAATACTTTGATCAAACTGGTATCATACACCGCAGTACATGTCCTTACACACGTGAACAAAATGGCATTTCTGCAAGAAAAATTCGGCACTTGTAGATACTTGTCTTACTTTATTGGTCATGCAAATATACCTCTTAAATATTGGAATTTTGCTATTGAGCACAGTGTCATTTTAATAGAAGTTCTTCCATCAAATGTCATTAAGCAAACGTCCCCATATCAAATTTTATTCAACAAAAACCCAAACTACCTTTCTTTTAAACCTTTTGGGTGTTTGGTTTTTCCATTGCTTCGGACTTACAATCATCATAAATTTTCATTTTGAACATCACCTTGTGTCTGTCTTGGTCAAAGTCCGAGTCATAGTGCATAGAAGTGTCTTGATAAATCCACAGCTCGGGTATAACTAGATAGACAAGTCAAATTTCATCCACAAGAATTCCCATACAAAGAAAAATTAGGCCAATTCATCTAGCAAGGAACCAATAGCTCATGGTTGCACATTCCAACCTCACTTAGACTGCATCACTATATGGTAAGATTTTTTCTCCGTCTCAACCTCCTAATTTTTCATGTTTTTACAGCTTTGTACTCGTGACTTCCAGGTTCTGAGAAGTTTTCTTTTATATGTATAGCTTTTGGTTTGCTCCGCCTCTGTCTCTTTCTTATTGATAGTGTTATTTTTGTTTAGTTCTACCCTTGTACTCATTACTTGTCGTCTAGGTACAGGTTGACTTACCTACTCGTGGGTTATAGTAGGTATCATCATGACTCGGGAAGTCGAGTTGTGACACATATTGATTGATCTTTTGAAAATGACGAAATCTATTCAACAACTCCCTTTTGAAGTCTTCCCAAGTTAACATTGGTTGCCGAGATTCTATCCAATAATACCAATTTAAGGCTTTTCCTTCCAAACAAACACATGTTGCCTTTAATTTTTCCGCTTCAGAAATTTCATTTACAGCAAAATACCGTTCCACTCTAAATCCATCCTAAAGGATCCTCTCCTAAAACTGATAGTTGTAGCTTCTGAAATTTCCTCCCACCTTTTTCTCCAAAAGTTGACATTGCTTCCCTTTTCTTGGTTCCCGATGGATTTGGTTTGAGAAAGGAATGCTTCTACCATCATGGTTCTCCCATGTTTCTCGCAAGAGACTCTCTCAATTCTTGAAACCAATCAACCATCCTTCCAGAAAATGTCAAATTAGACTTCACTTGTTCAACTTGTCCCTCAATTCTACTCACCATCCCTGAACGTTATTGCTCTAATACCAAATTGATAGACTTTACTACAGAAATAGTAAATAAAGGAATAAATAATGTTGTTTCACACTAGATACAGTGATACTACAACAAGAAGTCCAAAAAGAACAACCACTAGGACACTGCCATCACCATAAATTACATCCTAAGACATGAACGATTACATATCACAAACTTTCTAGACATTCAAGAGGCTAGAACTCTCCCAGAATTCCCTTTCCTTTCTTTGAACGCCCTCTTCTAACTGCCTTGCCCCTTTTTCTACATAAACCACCCCGTAACTATCTCGTGACAATTACTAAGTTTCTTAATTGTTTATTTTGGCCTCCTAGAATAAGCTTTTATAACTTGAGGCACATCAATGCCCAATTAGACATTAAATTTTCTATGGAACAGCCGCTAGGGTATGTTGATCCTTCCAAGCCTGATCATGTCTGTCAGCTTCATAGCGCTCTCTATGACTTTAAACAAGCTCCTCGAGCTTGGTTTCAACGCTTAACATATTTTTTGAGGGTCATGGTTTTCACTCCTCCAAGGCCGACACATCATTGTTTGTTTTTATTCTAGGTCCATTAAAAATCTATATATTGATTTATGTCTATGACATAGTGATTACATGTTCAGATTCCTCTAAGTTGCCATGGTTTCTAACCAAAATTAAGGAAACCTTTCCTGTCCACGACTTGGGTGCCTTGAATTATTTCCTTGGGATTGAGGGTGAAAAGGGTATCAGACAGCCTATTGTTGACAAAAAATAAATATGCGGCTGATCTATTGAAAGAGACAAATATTAAAGAATCTAGGTCGTATATCACACTGCTGGCAGTGGTTACGAATTTGAGCAAGACAATGGGTGAACCGTTGTCAAATTCTGAGCAATATTGTCAAATTGTAAGTTCCCTGCAATACATGACCTTGACTCGTCTAGTGTAATCAAATGCAAAAAATACGAAAAATGTTTAAGGTTGTTAGGGCTTTAAGTCCAATTATATTGTGGGCTTTAATGAAAAAGGCACAAAGGAAGAAAAAAATACAAATATATATGTCTAGTCCAGGACTAATGATTATAAGCAAAAATGACAAATATATTGAAAAAATTAAGACAATGTGAAATATCAATTGTCTAGTGTCACATCTTCAGAAGATGCTCATTGGCAAAGGGAAGTATGCCTTAGAACATTGATGACGACACAAAATTACAATAAGTGAGGCGCTCAACACATTTTGAGCAACGCTTCAGGGCTTAAATATGCTTTAAGCATGCCTTTGACAACACTAGACTTGCCCAGACATTGTATTTAGTGTCAACAAACTAGCTCAATTTAAGGATTGTGCAACTGACATTCTTTGGCAAGCCGTGAAGCGTCTACTGCGCTATATTCATGCCACAACCAACATTGGTTTGTTTATTTTCCAAGAATTCTACCTTGAAACTTCACTGTTTTTCAGATAGTGATTAGGCTGGCTGCCCAGATGACCGGCGTTCTGCTAATGGATATCTTGTGTACCATGGCAGCAATCTGATCTCTTGGTTGTCAAAGAAACAACCCACTGCTGCCCAGGCCTCAACATCAACAGAGAGTGAATACAAATCACGGACCAATGCCACAGCTGAAATCATGTGGGTAAGCTCTCTTTTTGCGAATTTGGTCTTCCACCTGTTGTCCCTGCTATCATGTGCTGTGATAACATCGGTGCAATTTATTTGAGTGTGAATCCTATATTACATGCCCGGACCAAGCACATTGAATTAGACTATCACTTTGTGTGAGAGCAAATCAAGTTAGGTAGGCTTTCAATTCGCTTCATTTCCAGTGCTGACCAAATCGTAGATATCATTACCAAACTGCTTGGACAACAGCTCGTCTCTATGTATTTTAGCAAACTTCGTCTCTGTTTATATTGGCATCAGCTTGAAGGGGGTGTTAGAGTATAACTTTATCATTATCTACAGCTCATTAATTATATTTGTATTCTTTGTAATTATCTCTTGTACTTGTAATTGTGAGAAATATAGGAAAAGAATATTATTGAATTGTTGTGTTTACATTATTACATTGAGACCCTATTTATAGACCCTAGAATACAATCCTTTACCAAGTAGGATACTATTTAGTATTCTTATTTCTATTTCTATTCCTATTCCTATTCTAATAGGATTGTATAAACCTATTCCTATTCTTATAGGATTGTATAAACTTATTCCTATTCTAATAGGATTGTATAAACCTATTCATATTCTAACACTCCCCCTCAAGCTAGTGCATACAATTCATGTACCTAGCTTGTTACAAATGTAATTAACACGAGGATCGATGAGGGGCTTGGTGAGACATCTGTGAGTTGATCACTCGACTTCACAAAATTGACAATAAATTTCAATGTGCTTGATCTTCTCATGAAATACTGAATTTGATGCATAATGCCGATAAAACACAGAGTGATTAAATTACCGTGTTGGAACTTCCCAAACCAAGCTTGCAAAGACTGTTTCAGACCATAGAGTGACTTACGTAATCAACATACAAGGCTACTAAACTCCCCCCTAGCAACAAAATTAGGTGGTTGCTCCATATAGACTTCTTCACAATGCAGCGAACATTGTAAGTGCTCAAAATCTAGTATAAAGTACATGGTTCATGTTGGAATCAATAGACAGTCGATATTAAACAAGTCACCGAAAAACTGCCCGAAACATGCTCATATGCCGGAGTATTAGATTTGATGGGTAAAAGTGGTCACAATCTAAGAAATAAAATTATATGGGTAGGGTCGGAATGATGTCACGACCCAACTAGAAAATAGAAATTATATAGGATAGTTCAAATCGATGGAACGACCCCATTGAAAAAGAGAAATAATATGGGTAGGGTCGGAATGATGGCACGACCCTACTGAAAAAGAAAAATAATATGGGTAGGGTCGGAATGATGGCACGACCCTACTGAAAAAGAAAAATTATACGGGTAGGGTTGGAATGATGGCACAACCCTATGCAAATCAGATTTAAGGAGTCACCGGAAAGACGAATGGAACTATGCAAATCAAATCTGAGGAGTCACTGAAAAGACACATGATGCTATGCTACTCAGATATGAGAAATAGTTCGGAAAAATCCACGGTACTACACAAATTAAATATGAAAAGTAGTCCGGAGAGATGCACGGTGCTACGCAATTCAGATATGCAAAAAAAGGTAGTCACCGGAAGGATGACACAATGCTACACAAATTATATATGAAAGAGGAGTTACTGGAATGATGGGCCCTGCTCTGATACCATGTTAAATTAGGTCTTAGGCATAACTCACACCCCAAAAGCTAGCTCAAAGGGAGGAGGATTGTCCAAGCCTTATAAGGAGTCCACCCATCTCATTAACCACCGATGTGGGACTTTTATCATTCTTTAACACCCCACCTCACGCCCAGTGCTTAGCATCTGGTGCGTGGGCAATTTTTTATTTTGGGGGCCCCAATATCAGGTGAGACGGGCCCTGCTCTGATACCATGTGAGAAATATAGGAAAAGAATATTATTGAATTGTTGTGTTTACATTATTACATTGAGACCCTATTTATAGACCCTAGAATACAATCCTTTACCAAGTAGGATACTATTTAGTATTCCTATTTCTATTTCTATTCCTATTCCTACTCTAATAGGATTGTATAAACCTATTCCTATTCTTATAGGATTGTATAAACCTATTCCTATTCTAATAGGATAGTATAAACCTATTCATATTCTAACAGTAATTATCCTCTAACCTCTTAATTGTTATCCCCTGTAGCTATCCCTTTTACTTTGTAAACTTATATAAACTCATTAGCGTATATGTCAGTAGAACAAAGGAGTTATAGGCTTCTTATGTCTTCTTATCATTCTCATTATTTTATAGATGTCCCCGAGTTAGGCTCTACCTGTCGAGTTACACAAACCTCCTCGGCAATTTCCTACCATCAGTTTTCACAAGATTTCTAGCCCATTTTAAATGGTTTTTGAGCTCTGATTCTTCTTCAGTAGCCACCCAGCCACCACAGATGGAGAGGAACTCCAACCGCTTTAATCCATGTTCTTTCAACTGTAATGGAGTTCACTCCATTCTGGTCTTTTTTAGAACCATTGCCCTTGAATGATCTTCTCAGCCATCTATCTATTCGGAAATTTAAACAAGAACATCCCTCCATACATCTCATAGATGTTCCCCCCAAATACATTTTTCCAAGTTGCAGGTGACCATCTCCTTATATCAGCAAGGGTGGGTCTAACCTTAGTTTCTTCACCAAAGAAACCCACTAAACATCCTCCATGCACATGATGGTAAGGGGAAGCAAACTACTAGCTGTTACACAGAAGACATCAAAAATATCGAAAGTAATTTTACTGTGTTGTTTTTCTTAAAGAAGAAACACAATAGTAGCTTGAGAACATTGTGTTGTTAGAAATTTAGGATTGATGCATTTTAGATTAAACATTAGCAGGAGCGATAATTAGCATAAGTTTCCTTGTGAAATAAATAGTGATTAAACATGTGAATTAGTTGTGAAATAGAAATTTATAACTAAGTGTTACTAATAGCATAACTGAACTGACCTTGTCCTCTTTGTTTTCTGTTTGGTCCTCACCCACTAGAAAAGAGCTGTTATTTTCAAAGGAGAGAGATGACTTGGAAGTGCTGACTGTACAACGTTCTGGAAGTACTGAATCAAAATGCGAATGGTCTTCTTCCAACAGGGTATTCGTGTCTCTGTCTATGAAAGTCGCTTGAGAAGTGCTGACTATAGAATCTCCAAACATAGAACAGACAATAGTAATTAGTGCACCTGAGTCAAACATCAAAGACATGTGACGAAAAGAAATGAAGTTAAGAGGTATGGTACAGATCATAGGGAGAAGTAGCGTCACAAAGATTTTTATACAACTACTATTGAAGATGAATAGAAGATTCAGAATTTTATTATTACCAAAACTTCCCTCTTTTCGCCCGTACTCCTGATCAATGGAAGAGCATGACCCACTTAACACAGCAGTCTCTTTGCCATTCCAATGTGTACTCTCTGCTTTCAGTTCATTTGTGTTCTTCAGATCTTCAATAGCACTAGCATCTCCAATTGAACTTTCAAGCTGTTGAGCAGTCCATAACAAATTATTCTTGTCAGGTTTGCTGAATGAATGCTCTCAAATGAAGAGTTCTTCCATTAAATAGAAAGAATTCTGATTTATATGCCCAAAAATTTGTTGTTTACACCCCTAATATCTGTTATTCCTCATTGTTATATCTCTAAAAATATGCTACATAATCCCTGATTATCTCCTACATATGGAAAGCAATTGATATCATATAACACAAGTATTTAGAGCTATTATACAGATATGTACAACTATTAGAATCTGTCCAACATGCTAACACTCCCCTCAAATTGATGTTGGTGGATCAAAAGGCATCAATTTGTCTACCAGAAACTGATGACGTTGTTATTAGAATAGGAATACGTATATACAATCCTACTTAAATAGGAATAGGAATAGAACATAGTATCATATTTGGTAAAGGATTGTATTGTAGTGTCTATAAATAGGGTCTCTATGCAGTGGCGGACCCAGAATTTTTGCTCAGGAGGTTCAAAGTACAAAAAAGAAGTTCAGGTGGTAATGCAAGTGCGTGGTAAGCGTAGTAGCCCCTCGTCATGCTCTTTGTCAAGAACCATAGATATTTCATTGGTTCATATAAGTAAAAACTAAGCTAATCAAAGATACCGAGGATAAAGATACATTGATAAGAATCTTAGTGGATCGATTGTATTACATAAGTTAATTCCTAAAACACGTAAATTAAATGATGAAAAAGGGAGCGAGACAAGAAAAAGATATTTACCTTATCATGCTAAATTTGACTTTATCATACCGTATTAAGCATTTGTTTCTACTTTTCTGCTTTTATCGTGCTCCATTGAGCATTCTTCAAATTTCTTGTGCTTTTTATACTTTTATTTTGTAATTTTTTATTATATTTTTCACTTTTTAAAAATTTTAAATTAGTATTTATTCAATCACATATTACTATGAAAATCGTCAAGATTCTCTAGAAGTGTGTAAGATTAGAGTTACTATTATTATAATGTATATTCCGAAGATAAATAAATAACATTGTCAATTATTTTAGTTCTTATAGTTCAATTTACTAGGTTAGTCATAATTTGCAAAAAAGACAAATAACGAATAAATCAAATAATTTTAGTTTCCATCTCTCTAAAATAGAATTAAAAATATAAAATAAATTTCATGAATTCTATGAAATTAATTTTTAAAAGGATGTTGACGATATTTAAGTTTCTTCATTCAATTACATCTAATTTACCTTCTTCTTTTTTTTAAAATATATTTCTATCTCAATTTCAAGTTTAATATAATTCATCATTTTTTAAAAGAGTTATTCAAGTTAGTATATGAAAAAAGAGTTACGTTGAAAAAAAATGAATAATAGATATAAGAAGAATAAAAAATAAAAATAAAAAGAATGTGTCTAATAAATATAAACAAAAATAAAATAGAAAGAAGAAATGGCATAAAAGGAAAAAATAATGAAAAAGAAGAAGGTCTAAGCCCTAGAGTTCCAATTTCCAAAGCATTAAAAAGAGGGAAAAAAATGTTGCGCATGGGATTTGAACCTGTGACATAGGGGCATCTACTGAACCATTTATCCATTGAGCCAAGCATGTCCCTTATTTTCAGGGGGGTTCATTTTAATATATATACGCATAAAATCAGAATTTGACCTTATATATATATTGTGTAATTTTTTGACGAGAGGGTTCGGGTGAACCCCCTAGACTCCACCTAGGTTTGCCCCTGTCTCTATGTAATAATGTAGATAAACAATTCAATAATATTTTCTCCAATATCTCTCGCATGGTATCACAGCAGTGGTGAGAAACTTACAGAAAGAAAATGGGTCAGCGTGAGTCAATTTCCACTGTCTGTCAAAGGTTGGTTTGGCTTTTTTTGTTTTATGTGTTGTGCAGAAACCACCACCAGCACCACCACGAGGTGCGGAACACTCAAGCGAGCAAACCCTAGTGAGCTCCTCTGAGTTTTGGTGAGTCACAGGCTGCCGAAAAACTCACATCTATGTCACCATGCGCTTCACACGCCGGCACATGGCGGCGGCCAGTTTTCAGCAAAAAAATATTTGGTAAGGACACCTCACCATTATGAGGCTGACCATATATTTATTTTTTGATTCCGACCAGTTCCCAGCAATCAAATCTTATTTCCGATGACTGAACCTCTTTTTTTCAGATAACGGCACCATTTTTCCAAAAATAAAAATTGTGAGAAAATTCTAAGGGGTAGCTTGGTAGTAGATAAGCCCAAAGCTAATACATGAATATTGGTTTGCAAATATGATAAAAAAACATTCATGTATTATTTGAAACAATGTTTGGTTGGTACGTTTTCAAATGTTGTATAAAAGTTATTCATGCATTAATTTTATATAGTGTTTGGTTGCGTTTATTGTAATCCTACATAATTACTACTTACATAACTTATGATGGAATCTATGTATAACTTCTGCGAGATAGAAAGTGGAATAAGTTATGTGGGTATTAGTTATACATGTATTAAAATAGTAAATTACATATTCACCCCTATTAATTTACTTTTAAATGTATACTCCCTCTGTCCCAATTTATGTGGCACTTTTCGTTTTTCGAGAGTCAAACAATTTAAGTTTGACCGAAAATTTGCTCATGGAATTTTCAAATTTTTTTAAATGAAATTGATATATTTGTAAACTACATAAAAAGTACAATAAGTCACAATAATTGATAATTCAAAATGTTTAAAAGATCTGTGAAAAATTTACGGTCAAAGTTAGACTTGTTTGAATCTCGAAATCCGAAAAGTGACATAAAATGGGACGGAGGGAGTATTAATTTACAACAAATAAAATAATTAATACATGTAATCACTACCAAATTTTTTTCTTTAAGTTTTTTGTCTTGTTAATTGCTTAATTACTTTTAATTTATTTGCTTAAATTCTTGTTAATTATTTTTGGAATTAAGAAAAAAGATAACTCACTAATGTATTGTAATCTCTTTATAACTACTAAACCCTGATAACTAATACCTACATAACTAATACATGTATAACTAAACTTTGCATAACTAATATATGTATAACTAATACCCACATTACTAATACCTGCATAACTCTATCCAGCTACCAAACGACCCCTAATTTCACAATGTCTTTCGAGATTGATATTTTTTACTCCAAAATATAGGAAGCTCAAGCCCTATGATCACTTCAGAACTATTAATAAGAAGCTCACACTATTTAGCTTGGGCTTTCTCGATTGAGTTGTGGTGCAAGGGTAAAGGTGTCAAAGACCACTTACCGAATAATGTGTGTGGTAGATAAAAAGGCAAAGGCTAGTGAAGAAGATGCAAAAGCCAAAGCATAATGGGAGAAGGTTGATGCTCAATTATGTAGTCACTTATGGCGATCTATTGATTCCAAGTTGATCCCCTTGTTTCCCCCATTCCAGACATGTTATTCAGTTTGGGAAAAGGCTCGTGCTTTATACACTCGTGACATATTTAGATTATCTGATGTGATATTTCGAATGGCCAACTTAAAGAAACAAGAATCTAATATGTCTACTTACTTGGGATAGGTGCAGGCAATCATGGAGGAACTTAAACGTAAATGTCAACTACTACGAATGTGGAAAAACAACAAGAGCATAGGCAAACGCTATTTCTAGTTCTTACACTTGTTGGACTTCCTACTTACCATGATTTAGTGCGTGATAAAATATTAGCTAGTACTGCAGTTCCTTACAATTGATGTATTTTTATCTTGTCTACTTCGTGTTGCCTCGCCTCCCAGTCACAAAGTAGTTTCATCACCCACCATTGACTCCTCTGTTCTCGCATCTTACACCATAGAAAAATGAATATATCAATCTATGGAGAATCAGCGATAATGAGGTCATTTTGGAAAATCTCGGTCCTAGTGTAGTTATTTCATAAGCTTGGACACACTCATGACATATATTATATTTTGCATGGCCTACCACCTAGTTATGATACTATTGCTCTAAAGGAATATAATGAGTTCCTTCGAAATCGCACAAGTAACCAGACATATCCACAAGTAGCATCTATTGATCATCTTAATCGACCATCAATAATGCACATATTGCTCAAACAAAATATGATGAGTTCCTTCGGTATCGACCAAGTAAGCAAACGTCTCCACAAGTAGCTTCAGTTTCTCAACCTGATATTTCTGTTGCGGGTAATTCTTTTGCTTATGTTTCCAGTCTAGCACTCTTGGCTCATGGGTCATGGACTCAAGCACTCCTAATCACATTTTTGGTAACAAATCACTTTTGTCTGATATTGTTTATTCACAATCTCTTCCTGCTATTACTTTAGCTAATGGGATCCAAACAAAACCAACAGGGGTTCGAAAAGCCAAACCCCTTTCTTATGTCACCCTACCCGTCTGTTCTTTATGTCCCGAGTTCTTGCATTTGTTAGTTGTTTAACGTGTGCCCTACATTGTGGCATAACTTTTTTTGATGATTTTTTTCTCATGCATGACCGCAGTACGGGACAAATGATTAGCTCGGGACATGTATAACAAGGCCTTTATTATCTTACCTCTTCAAATTTCTTCACAACATGCTCTATTACAGATCCTCCAGACCTAATTCACAAACGTTTAGGACATTCGAGTCTATCCAAGCTGCGGAAGATGGCACCTAGTTTGTCTAGTTTATTCAAAATAGATTGTGAGTCGTGTCAATTTTGGAAACACACCTGTGTTACATTTTCACAAAGTACTAAGGGTTGTTCAAAGACTATTATTTTCATTAGTTCATTATGGTATTTAGGGTCCTAATAGAGTCAATTCAATCTTAGGATTTCGTTAGTTTCATTGATGATTATTCAAGATGCACTTTGGTTTTCTTAATGAAAGATCGTTATTCACCTACTTTGATGATTATTCAAGATCGTTCTA
The DNA here is from genome assembly GCF_019186545.1 of Solanum stenotomum. Classification (NCBI taxonomy): domain Eukaryota; kingdom Viridiplantae; phylum Streptophyta; class Magnoliopsida; order Solanales; family Solanaceae; genus Solanum; species Solanum stenotomum. Next base: position 27,657,161 of record NC_064291.1, read on the forward strand.
GGTTCTTTTCTATATTCAAAAGTTACTTTGATGTAATACAAAATTAGTTTGGTGTTTCTATTCATACTTTTCGTAGTGTTTATGCCTTAGAATACTTATTCTCTTAGTTTCAGGAGTTTATGACTCACCATGGAATTATTCACCAAACATCTTGTCCATACACCCCAGCATAACGATGTAGCAGAAAGGCAGAATAGGCATCTCATTGAGACTACTAGCACTCTTCTGATTGAATCCCATGTTTTGGCTGTGTTTTTTAGGCAATGCAATCCTTAAATCTTGTTATTTAATTAATAGAATGCCCTCATCTTCTATGAGATGTTCTATAAAGTAGGGTTGGCCTTCAAAGAAAGTAACATTAGCGGGCATAAAGTATCACTAGAGGACCCTTCGGGGTGGCCCAGTGGTTTGGGCTTGGGGTTGGAGGTCTCAAGTTCGAAACCCCTTGCAGGCGAAAGCAAGGGATTTGTCTTCTGGGCCGAGCTCGTCGTACCGGGCTTGCCTAGTGTGGGTTACCTCTCCTATGTGGTTTGCGAGCTATTGCATAGGAGCGGAGGTTTTACCTTGTGCGCACCCAAAGGGTAGCGGCTGCGGGTTTCCCTTGTCATAAAAAAAAAAAAGTATCACTAGAGGTCAGACGAGAGATATCCCCTCTATACCTTTGAATAAAGAAAGACACATTCTTTTTATTAGGTGAGAAAGATACATTTTTAGAGCACGAGGAGCCAATTTGTCATTTCCTGGAGTGATGATATAGACAAAACAGATGCTCCCAAAGACACGTGGTGGAAGAGAAAATAAGGTTGACTTAGGAAACAAAAAGAGTGCAGAACTTGATTTTGAATAGCAAAGAAAGCTCTTTGATTCTCTACCAGGATTGTAGAAGCTCCAATGTCATGAGATAAATATAACAAAAAATATTATTATTGAATTTTTGAGTCTCTACATAATTACACGACTGAGACCCTATTTATAGACATTACACTCCTTTTCTAAGTAGGATTTTATCTACTAATTCTTTTTAAATTAGGATTCTATTATGTACTATTCTTGTTCCTATTCCTATTCTAACAAAAGGTAAGTATTAAAGGATCTAAAACTTGTTCTCCAAGATGAATCTTGCTTATTTACCTGATTGTAGTCATTGGACTGATGATCCTCCAAATCTGAATAACTTTTTCTTTCAAATTCATCCACTTCTCTAGAGGAAACCTCACTTAAATTCCCTTTCCTACTGCTGCAGTTACTTTGCCAATCTCTCAATTCATCCTCTAGTTTAGAGCATCTTGTTTTCTTGTTGGTTATATGATCTCTAGGAGTGCAAGTTTCATTTTCAGCCACCTGTTACATGAAAATTACTATTCAGTATAAACAAATATAGTTCCTCAATGGTAAACCCCAAGAATGAGCACATAAAGATATTAGTTAGGAAAACCTTGAACAAAGAGTATATAGTTAAGAAAATCACTACCTATCTACTTCAGAATCTCATCTCAACGTGAAATGGAAGAGAAGATCCAAACTAAAATATATATGGTGGACAAGAAAAGGAAAGTATTAGCAATATAAAAATGATTCTGGCACATGTACCTCATAATCTAACGATTTTTTTCCTTCCCTACAGCAGCAATTACTTTGCCAATCCCTCAGTTGATTCTCTAATTCAGCAGATCTAGATTTCTCACTAGTTAAGCTATTCCTGAGGGTGTAGATTTCATTTTCTGCCACCTGTTACATGAACACAACTGCTCAGTATAACCAAATGTATGTAGTTCCTAATTGGTAAAGCCCAATAGTGGAATCTTAAGTATATTAAAATCCAACACTAGCAAGTTATACAAAAGTAATTGTAAGTGCATTATACCTCAAGTTTTTTCTTGTATTCTTTCAAGACTTTCCACAAAGCTTTACCAAAATTTTGCAGAATGTGATGATTTCTCTCTTTCCTTTCCAATTCAACCTGATCAACTCTGAGAATATTCCCCACATTTGCTACTATAGTGATGATTTCCTCAGATTGAACATGAACGTCTGTCAAGCTGACATCCTTCATTCCTTTCGCAGCCGCCTCTATCCAACAGAAGCAATCAATTTTAAACACAATCCTCTGCTGGAAATATTTTACAGTCCATTCTACAAAAAAAAAAAAAAAGGAAAAAGAGAGATGGAAGAATTGAACATTTTGATAACCTTTATTCAAAAGTTGAGGACATTCATCACTTCCTTGATTAATCTGCATGAAAATAACAGTTGACATGAATAAATAATAGCTATGAATTTTTTGAAGGCCGAAGCTGCTAGTAAGGAAAACCTACACCTACAATGAGCAGAAGATTAGTTACCCCAAAGCTGTAGCTTGAATTTATATGAACAGTTCATGATATAACTTTGGATACAGAGCACAAACATAGCCCAATACATCACACCTATATAAAACTTTGTTTGAGTCACTGTGTAGTTGATAATGTCGACAAGTTTGCATTCTCCTATAATGATAATATGTTATTTAATTTTGTTTCCTAGTCTGTAATCAACAGTATTAATTTTGTCTCCTCATTTTAGTTGATAGTATCCATGTATATAAAAATAATTATTTTCTTTTCCCATTTGTACAATGAAATCAATATTATTACAGATGTATCTCCATGTAATTTTAGGCTTTTATTTAACTTTTCAGTTTTCAGCATATTCACAGATAATTTTGAGTTTTAGTTCACTACACCTCCTGGTGTTGTGATAGTATTGTTTCTATTTTTTAAATAATATTTTATGTTTAACCATAATAGGTGAATGAACAATAAATAGACAATTTTGAAAGAAAATTGCAAAGGAAACATATGAAAATCATCTTAATGAAAGAGCGCTGGATCAAAATATTGACTATTTTTTATAACAAAGAAATCTTGGAGGGTCAATACCACAAAATTATGAATTCAGTGTATAATAGGCCAATCCCTCTAACCCTTCTCCACTTAAATACTAAGCTTTTGTCTCTAGAAAGGTTTGAACCTGTGACAGCCCAACCCACACATCACACGTCACACTCCTCCCACTTGACCAAAACCCTGGAGGTAGAACAAGATATCATTTCTAAGCAGTATGAATGTTTAGTTAACTTGGTTATTTAAAGTTGAGACCCAAGACATTGTCAAAAGATGTTTTCTTACAAGAGTCACTTTAAAGCACAAAAAGATCAGAATGATTTTTCTTTCTATGTTGAAGGTTCAAGGATAATCTTAAGAGACTAACTGAAACTGGTAATTCAGTAAGCAATCACCTCACACAAAAAATTGGACTAGACAATCACCTCGCGCCAAGCCTCTGGTGAAACATGTACTTAAGCATAGAGCCTAGGGTGCAGGATGTAAAATAGAAAAATGGGACAAATAAGATATACCTCAGAATCTTCACTTTTGCTCAACTTCATTCTTTTAAGCTGCACATAGCTAGGTGTTCTTTGCACAGGCCTCTTATTGTGGTTTAAAATTCCATGTTCTTCAATGGTATCAAACCTGCATCAACAGTTCCTTGTTCAAGAATTACTTCTAAATAATTGAAAAGGTCAATGCTAAAGCAATTGTTACAACAGCCGTCATACTTGATTTTTGTATATGGTGATGCCTGCCTTAGCAGAATAGAAGTATCAAGGTAGTCTTCTTCCCCGGGTCTTACAGTTAGAAGCTGCAGCATGGACATAGAAAGTCACAAAGGACAATGTTAAGAAAATTGTGGAGCAGAAAAAATTGATGGACTTCCAATACTTTTAGCAGTTCATGACAGTTTGCAAATATCTAAACTGATTTCTGCAGGAGTAAATGCATACCAATGCCATCTGCTTCTTGCCTTCCAAATAATCTCGCAAGTATCTGGTCAACTATGCAAAAGAAGAACCCAGAAAATTACTAAGGAAAGTAAGATGAAGGATATTCTATCTGAGAGAAAAATAGCTACCCAGAGCTGGGTATACAATATCACCTATCCAACGAATAAAACCATTTTACAAACAGCCTCAACATTGACTTGGGGACTGGGAATCAAAGACTCGAGGAAGAAAATATAGCAGTACAGAACATATCTACCTTGAATATTAATCTCTAATTAACTGTGCAGTGACCTCAACACCAAATCTAGCACTACAATCACATTTTTGTTCAAGCTATTTCTTAACATAAACTTGTCTGAAATATGACTTGACACAAGATATTACTCTAATAGATCTACTGTGTGAAACATTTATTACACCTTCCTATGCATTATATAGGGAACTGTGTTAGATAACATTGGATAGAAGCAAAATGATTTATTTCAACAAATAGAAGCAAATATAAAAGTAACAAGCAGTAACTAGAGACCAATAAAATTTACTGGAAAGTGACGGAGAAGGATAAGAAAGTAAAACAGTACCAAAGAGTTTTGAAAGTGCTTCTGCATAGGTTTCCTGGGGTTCTTCTGATGCTCCAGTAATGTCTGCATAGAACTTCCAGTAGATGAATAAAAAAGAAGAGGGGGATACCTCGATATTCATGAAACGGAAGTCAGAAAACCAGATTGATGCTACATACCCTTAAGCATAGGCCAAACACCATTGACGTGTTGTTGATAAAATTACTTTCGAGCAGTCTAATCCCCTAGACATGAGTAATATTATCAGTGAGATGTTGCAAGCCAGAGAAATATATTAACCGCCAAACTTGCAACATAATATCTTAGGTCTAAGAAAGACTGAAGAGTCACGATCTTCTTCAGGTGGTCTGAAGATCGAGGTCTAACCTAGTCTTGACAGTAAAATCAAAGATACTAACAGAAAGGGATCTTCTAAAATTCAATAAAACAGCTTTTGTGTAATGATATGATTCAGTGGCCAAAGACAATCTGTACCTGATTTCCAGTCTTCTTTTCCCTCTCAGCTCCAGCAAGGTCAACTATGGTCAGGACAGCACTGTTTGAGTTATCACCAACTTTTCCATTTACCTCCTTATATTCACAGCGGATGTTTATGATGCACTGTGAACGACTGCAATGATGTTAAAACTTTCATCATGATAAATACAATTGGAACATGACTGTGTAAACCTAACCTGTCCATCATGTACGTAAACTAGAGAATGATTCAAAACAAGATTTTGGTTTTCCGTCTTCTATTAATTCTTTATTCAAATCCAATACCTACTATTTTAATTCTCGAGTTGTCCACTTCCCTTTGAATGATAAATCCCAAATTGGGTTTATCAAAAGATAGGGAGTCTCAGTAATTCTTTTTTTTATGACAAGGAAACCCGCAGCCGCTAACCTTTGGGTGCGCAGGGTAAAACCCCGCTCCTATGCAATAGCTCGCAAACCACATTGCGTATATAAATATGTAATTCGCCTCCGAAGATTAATGAAAGGTTGGTTTTCGCAATTGAAAAGATCATTATCGTGAGTGGTTCCATCAATCATTTCAAGTTTAAGAAGTACGAGAAGCACAGCTTTGTATCAAAGAAAAGTCACTTAAGCAAGAAATTCAACCTTTGAAGAAAATAAAACATATGTTTCAGGATATAATTAGGGAGAGACACTAGCAACAGTGTCTCAAATATCACAAACCAGAGCATAAAGCAAAACAACAGCCACAGACCAACATAAGTATTTATAACCAAAACTTACCTAGATTGATTGTTTGAATTTGTCATAGCTGTAGCACGCTTCAAAAGTCCAGATGCGATTAGAGATTCAGCTTGTTGAGGATCATAAAGTATAGCCTGTTCAGAAGCACCAGAGCGCACACAATTATTTGATCTCTTTGAACCGCAGGAGTTATAGACTGGAAAAAAAAAATGCAACAAAGAGAAGCTATACAGCAATTCAAAGGACAACCTCTCGCATGCCTTTAATCAATGATTGCTGGATAAACAAATCTGCCCCATCTTTAAGTAAATCAAATATCTTTTCAGATTTTCCTTTCTCAGAAGAGATCTCAAACATGGATAGATAAAATATCCTGCACGTGATAAATCATGGGCAAAAAAGCAGTTATTGAATGCAAGCATTTGAAGGACATACATAGAATTGCAACGTTTTATCCCACAATTAAGAATGCAATGACAGTTTTAAGAAAGTTCAAACCTCACGGACTAGGAAACTGCTAAAATATATTGAAAATCCTTTAAAACATATATTAGAAATGAAAGCACCTCCGTGACTGCATCTTGTTGCCTTCTTCTTGTGATAAAATTCGACTAAGAGCCAAAGGCACCATGCCAGGGTCCCTTCCACACCCAAAGATGGTATGAGTTTTCCCAGAACCACTTGGTCCCAATGCAGCCAACATGCCACTCCTACCCTTCAGAAAATCCTCAACTAAAGGATTCACCATTTTTTCATACACTTCCCTCTGCAACACAAATCGCAATATCTCAACCTCAAACTAGAGAATCTTGGATATATTTCAATTTAATACAAACAGCAATTTGATATAAATGTAATTTCTGGTTTTCTGAAAATATAAGCAAATAACCTGAGATGCTTCTGATGAGAAGACTTGTGAAAAACCTTGATAAACTTCTGATTTAATACGTTTGCCATCTTGTAAGCTCTGCGGAGGCGATACAGTTACAGAATGTGCATCGTTCACTGTCACACAAACTTCATTGCTCTTTTTGAGCTTCTTAGGCAACGCATTGGTGGACTTAGGGTTTTTAGGCCAAGCATTTTTTGTCTTCTTCATTTCCGCTACTTTTTTCAGTGTTTCTCGTTGAATGTTTAATGTTCGGATTCGCATAAATACCTTGAGATTCTCGGATGATGCCTCCGTAAGTTTTTTTTCAGGGACTTCCATGGCCAGAATGTCTTCGATAGGGAATGAAGAGATGTTTTGCGGCGGTGATGATGAAGGTTGGAGAAGCGAAACAGGCGCGGTGGAGGACGGTGTTGCTCTTGCTTTCCGGTGAGGGTTCCGTCGAACGGTGGCCGTGTACGGACATGGTGAAGACCCTTTAGTCTCCATTTCTTCTTCGGTATAGTAAACAGTTCACTATTATTATTGTGCTAATACATCAAAATAGGGCGGAAATATTTGAATCAGATGAGCGGGTATCACTTGAGTTTGGACCTTAAAGTCAAAAGAACCATGGTCTTTAAACACTTATAAGCGAGAGCCGAGAATTAAGGCCTCATTTGTTTACGTACTAGTCACGATAGCCGTGCCAAGCACGGCCCAATAACATTAATTTTTATATTGATTAATTATATTTTTTCTATTTTATATTAACTGAAATTTTTTTTTCTATTTCATATTAATTGAATTTTGTGGGGGGTTTTCATTGTTCAAAATTTAAGATGGATGTTTGAATTCTTTTCATATTTATTGTTTCCTTTAATTAAGTTTTATATTTTCTAGAAGATAAATTGCATTACTTACAAAGTTATATTTATGATTTTTCAAAGGACAATAGTGGAAAGTATAATTTAAATTATATTCTTTCTATACCACATATTCATATTTAAATGCATTGCTATTTTAAGGTGAGCTAGAAAATAAGTTATGAGTTATTATTCAAAATTGAAACAAAACTTCTAATTAAATTTGAAATTTTCACAGTTAAACACTAAATTTCAAAATAAAGTAAAATTTATTTTGCTAAAGTGTGAATCGTAATTTTTATATCCAAATGGATAATTTAGAAGTGAAAAGAAATGAGCGACTGCAAAAACAATTCTTTTGTCTTGTTCATGTCAACAAAAAGAACACGCAATTGCTACAGTATGAAAAAAAATAGTAGGAAGTTGTCAAATATTTCATACGTTCACTTTTATTTGTCTACTATATAGTAATATCTTTTTACTTTTACTTTTCACTTCTAATGTATCAATTTTTTTTCATATTTTATCCTCAATATTAATTACTTATTTTTCAAATTACTTTTCAAAATCTAAGAGAAAATTATAATAATATACTTTATATTAATCATTAATTTAGTAATGATTTATAGTGATTAATTTCACAATGTTTTTTAATAAAAATTAAATTTTGAATAAGAAAATATAATTAAATTTGATGAATATGTGAACATTTTTTGGCTATAATTAAACGAAGGATGTAAAACATTGTTAAAGCCCAAAATTCATGTAGGGTCTGTTTGGAAAGTCACTTGGTAATTGGAATTGGTGTAATTACTAGGGTAGTAATTACCGGCCTAGTAATTACACTAACCTGTTTGGTTGCCACAGTGTAATTACACTGTAATTACACATGTCATGTTTGGATGCCACAGTGTAATTACACATGTTCTGTTTGGATGAACAATTGCAATCATAAAATTATAATAAATTTTAAAAATAAAAATTAATTATTTAAAATTTATCCTAGACAAATAAGAAACTTTATAAATGACATTAAATTAAATATTTAAGATATACATTCCTTTTTGAAAATATATTAATTAATAAACATATTTTCTGTAACTAATATTATGAAAAAATAATTGATTTATATTTTTTCAAATTAATATATTTCAATTGAATTGATCGTAACAACTAAAAGTATGAAGTTTCTACGAACATCGTGAAATGCATGTTTGATAAAAAGAATAATATATAAATAAAATGTCATAAATTATTAAATGTTTGACAAAAATATAATCTATCAAGTCTAATTAAAAATCACGTGCAATGTAAATTCAATATTACTAAAACAAATGAAACTGAAAATATAACATAGGTTATAAATTCAAAACAAAAAATTTAACATAATACTCTTATAACAAATTTCAACATAGCAATAAATATGATTTATTTTTATTTTTTCTTAATAAAGAAAACGTAAGTCTATAACCTTACTTAACAATAAGTTCTATTTTAATTTAAAAATTAGAATACTAATAAAATTATGTTAATGAGAAAATAAGCATGGCATAAAGAAATAGATAATACAAGAAAATTACATAGAATCACGTAAAGTAAGGTTGAGAACAAGAAGAAAATGAAATATAATAATATAAAATAAAAAATAAACTTTTGCAATTTTTTAGAATAATAAAAAAAAAGAACTTAAAATAATAGAAGTAAAAAAAATTAAAACAAAAAAATAAAAATAGAAATTAAAAAAAGAAATTAAAAAGTAATCAGGTGGTAATTACACCATGTAATTACCAGCAATTCACAGCCTCTGCGTGTGAATTGTAGAGTGTAATTATCCCCTGCCAATTACACCAATTACCTGCTGACCAATTACATGTCCTTCCAAACAGGACAAGACAGTGTAATTACATCAATTACACCAAATACAATTACCAGAGTGTCCTTCCAAACAGGCCCGTAGTATTATGTCATTTGGCAACAGTAAATTAGCTTTTACATGTGACACGACACATGTAAGAATAAATTTGAGACAACCCAATCTTAGGTGGAAGGATAAAATAGGAAAGATAGAAATATAGGCATAAAAATGTTATAGCTAGATTTCTTTCTATCCAATCAAAAACTTCATTACAAGTTAAATGATAGAAATGCCCTTATAGACTTAAGCAGGCATGTTGATGGAGCGATGCCTGCTTAGTCCTATTCACATTCTTATATAGTTATCGACGGAGAACTAAGAGTCAGAGCTAAAAAGAATTCTATAATTTTGAACAAATTATACACTAATTAAATTAAAGTAGAACAAAAGAAATGAATTTTTGAATTTTTCCAAAACACGCTGAAGCAAGTGCGCCGATTTTAAAAGTCTTAACTAAAAAGGATTTCATAATTTTGAAAAAATTATACACTAATTAAATTAAAGTAGAACAAAAGAAATAAGTTTTTCTTAAAAAAAAATCTGAAACACGCTGAAGGAGGCACGTCGATTTTAAAAGTCATAGCTAAAAAGGATTCCATAATTTCAAAAAAATTATACACTAATTAAATTAAAGTAGAACAAAAGAATTTGATTTTTTTTCAGAAACATGCTAAAGCAGGCACGTCGACAAAGAACTAAAAGTCAGAGCTAAAAACGATTCTATAATTTCAAAAAAATTATACACTCATTAAATTAAAGTAGAATAAAAGAAATAATTTTTTGAATTTTTTTTCGAAACACGCTGAAGCAGGCACGTCGATTTTAAAAGTTTTAGCTAAAAAGGATTCCATAATTTCAAAAAAATTATACACTAATTAAATTAAAATAGAACAAAAGAAATAATTTTTAAATTTATTTTTCAGAAGACGCTGAAACAGGCATGTCGACAGAGAATGTTTGGTATTTTTCTATAAAATATTTTCTTAGAAAGCAAGTGGATTTTAATTTATTTTCTCACGTTTGGTTGGTGAAAGAAAAGACATTTTCTAAAAAATATCTTTTAGTTTTTGCTTCAGACTAGAATATATTCTTTAGAAAAATAATTTTTGACCAGAAAATCAACCTCAATAATCGATCTAGAATCCGATCCTGACACTCGAATTAGGATACGACCCTGACAACCGGTCCAAAATCCTACCCTGAGATATGACCCAGAACCTAACCCAGACTTTCGATTCTGAAATATTTTTCATAAATAATTTTTAAAAAAAATTGACGGGGGAGGGGAAAAGGGGTGCCTGGGGTAGGAGTGGTGTAAAAAATTTTTTAAAAATTTGAAATATTTTTCTAAAACAATTTTTTTAAAAGAATTGATGGGGTGGCACGGGGGGCTGAGGGGGTGGTTGGGGTGGCATAAAAATAAATTTTTTTAAATTTGAAATATTTATCAAAAATAATTTTTTTTAAAAAAAAATTGACTGGAGTGGCCTGGGTGGGAGAGTAGAGGTGACCGATAGCGTAAAAATGAAATTTTTAAAATTTGAAATATTTATCAAAACCCTGGGTGGGGGAGTAGGGGTGGCGAGTGGCATAAAAAGGAATGTTTTAAAAAAAAATTGACGAGAGGGGGCCTGGGGGTCGTAGGGTTAGGGTATGGGATGAGGTAAAAATGAAATTTTAAAAATTTGAAATATTTTTCCAAAATATTTTTCTTGTGGGAGTGTGTGGATGGTAGGGGTTGGATGAGGTAAAATTAATTTAATTTTTTTTTTTTGGGGGGGGGGGACTGGTTGGGGGTAGGGGTAAAAAAAATATTTGAAATTTGACAAATACGTATTTTTTTTTAAATTTAATTTTTTTTGATGGGGAGTACGGGATAGGGTAAGAATACAAAAATTGTAATTTAAGTATGAAATAATGTTTTGAAAAATGTCTTCCTTAATTTTTTTTTAAGGGAAGTCATTTTCCTTAAATTTGAGGAAAACAAGTTGATTTGAAAAATATTTTTCAAAACATTTAAGTCAACCTAACATGGGAAAAATGGAAAACATTTTCCACCAAACACACCCTTAGGCCTCATTTGTTTTCATTAAGATCAAGAGGTCTGAATTTGAATATGCATCTGAATATGTGAGATTTTGTCTATATATCTAAATACTGAATTATTAATACTATTTGTTTTTTAAAATATATATATATATATATATATATATATATATATATAGAGAGAGAGAGAGAGAGAGAGAGAGAGATATTTTTCAATTTTGACCACTTTTATAGCAGATTATCATTTGGTTTAGAAAATCATGCCTATAGGCGCTATGCAATGTTTTGATTTCTCAATCACGTAGAAATCATGTTCATAGGTATTATTAATTTCCAGCATGCTAAACTGTTTAAAATAATATGTCATGTTTTAATTTGCCCTTTTGATATTAATTACCAATTGGATCTGCAACTATTTTTGAACATCTTTGCCTGCATTTGTGCCCACTTAAACTGATCCACCTTGAGTAATCTGATTAACAATAAATACTGCATTCTGAATAACTCTGATCACTCAAAATCTGTCTAATAAGCTTTTTTTTGCACTTGTAATGACTTTCTGCCCTTTTAAAATTAATTCAATGTTGTTATATGGAATGTTTGTCTGTTTATGTGCACACACTTAAGCATGAGACCTTCCACTAATTATTTGTGTTTGCGAGCATGCTAAATAAAATTTAGAGGCCACTGTGAGGTTTTATGTGCTAAATGCTCGTCCAACGTGTTTTGTTTGGCGTCTAGAGCAAAACCTCAAGGGAGGTCTATGAAATTATCCCTAAATTATTTTATTATTATATTTATCAATAGTTAAACTTGAAATAATTACTTTATTTAAATGTTTTAAAAAACTTAGATGTGTATAATTTATATGAAAATATTTTAATATGTGTAGTATTTTATTAATTGAATAACATTTCCTTAATTTTCCTCCCAATCATTTAAATTTTAGCCATTTCTGTTCTAACTCCTTTCAATTCTAGCCTATTCAATTTCAATTTTATTTCAACAGTAACTACCCTTTCATTTCAATTTTGGTCATTCCAAATCCAATCCAATCTGATTTAAAACCCCATCTTTTCATCCTAACCATCGATCTCGTTCTATTCAATATAAACCACTCATCTCAGTTTAATCTAGCGGATGAGATTAAGCCTCTTTTATCTTCCATATTTGACCTAAAAAAGATACCAAAACCTATCTTTGATCATTACTTCCCATCTACCAGACACATTCATCCATGGTCTTCTTACTTTGATTAACCTATACATGCTTCTGGTTACATTGTGGATTATCCTTGATAATGATAGACCCTTCCCTTCATGTTTTTTCTTGTTTCTTCTTCTCCATAGCTCCCATATAATAAAACTTAGAAGTGCTTTAAATTACGGTCGCATATCAGCTTTTCATTGTGCTCCCCACCATTTCATGATGATTTCTCGCAATGAAAGTCCTACTGCATTGATACATGTAAAAGAAAAGAAGTATGACCAAGTCCTGTTAGCATAATCCGACTTCAGAAACACATGTGCCAGTGTCTCTTAGTCAGGTTATACACAACACCAAAATCTGGATGGGTCTGCAATGCCCCATCTCCTTACTCTATCATCTATCAGTATTTTAAATTTCCACAATCTCCACATTAGGAATGCCATTTTGAATGGTATGCCCTTTGTCCATATCCATTTATATATCCGATTTGGGTCCTCCCTATGTCTGATATAATTCCATGCTGATTTAACAGTAAAGGTTCCCGAATTGTCTAACATCCAACATGGTTATCATCCTCAATTCTACCTTGAGGGGGCTTAATGTGTCCTAGAATATGGTCTGCAAATTTTGTTGATAGCATCTCTTTTACAACATCCTCATCCTATTCCCCATCATTAGTAAGGTCCTCTATCGTCGCATATCTATCATCCCATTCAAAGTTATCTCCGGTGATTGTATAGAGATCTCCCAATCCTGTCTAATTGTCATGCCATAAAGATGATGGTCCTCTCCTTGGTTGCCACAAGATCTGATGTTCCACTAACTCTCTAGCCTGCAACATTTTCTTCCAAACCTGAGAACCTCCACCTCCTACTTTCCATGTTACCTGATTTGGATGATTCCTCTTGCAATATTTATTCTGCATGTAATCACTCCAGAGTGTCTTTTTGGTTCGAAAATTCCACCATAGTTTGCAAAAGAGGGCCATAGAGATATCATGCATTAATCGAAATCCCAATCCACCTTCTTCCTCAGGTAAACATAATTTGTTCCACATTCATGGACCAGATGTTGGATAGACTTGTAGGAAAGGGTTGGTATTGTTTTCCGGGCTACAATCAAATCTCTATAGCTCCAAAAGACCAAGAGAAGACCACCTTCACGTGTCCATATGGGACTTTTGCTTTCAAACGGATGTCATTTGGGTTATGCAATGCCCCAACGACCTTCCAGCGGTGTATGATGTCGATATTTTCTGATATGGTGGAGGACACTATTGAAGTGTTCATGGATGATTTTTTAGTTGTAGGTGACTCTTTTGATCGGTGTCTAGATCATTTGGCCGAAGTGCTTAAATGGTGTGAAGACTGCAACTTGGTGCTTAATTGGGAGAAGTGTCACTTCATGGTTAAAGAAGGTATAATGTTGGGACATCGAATTTCAAAGAAAGGTATTGAGGTTGATAGAGCTAAAGTTGAGGTAATAGAAAAACTTCCGCCACCCATTTCAATAAAAGGTGTTAGAAGTTTTCTTGGACATGCAGGATTTTATAGGAGATTCATCAAAAATTTCTCAAAAATTGCGCATTCTTTGTGCAAACTGCTCGAGAAGGAGAGTAAGCTCTATTTTGATGATGCTTGTCTTAGAGCATTTGGAGAGCTGAAGGAGAAGTTGGTTACAACACCTATCATTATTTCACCGGATTGGAGACAACCGTTTAAGGTAATGTGCGATGCGAGTGGAGTGGCGCTTGGTGTAGTATTGGGTCAAAGGCGTGAGAAAATTCTTCACCCTATTTACTATGCTAGCAAAGCTCTAAATGTGGCCTAGAAGAATTATACTATGACTGAACAAGAACTCCTTGCGGTGGTTTTTGCATTCGAGAAATTTCGTTCCTACTTGCTTGGTACTAAGGTCATAGTGCATACTGACCACTCTACATTGAGGTATTTGATGGCGAAAAAAGATGCAAAACCAAGATTGATTAGATGGGTACTGTTGCTGCAAGAGTTTGATTTTGTGGTAAAAGATAAAAAGGAAATCGAAAATCAAGTTGCCGATCACTTGTCCAGATTAGAAGAAGAGGCCATGCTAAAGCTTGGAGATAGGGCCGAAATTAATGATGCTTTTCCAGATGAACATGTATTGTCTACTTCTCATGATCTGATTCCTTGGTTCGCGGACTTTGCTAATTATTTAGCAAGCGATATTGTGCCTCCCGATTTGTCTTTTCACCAAAAGAAAAAGTTTATGCATGATGTGAAGAAATTCTTTTGGGATGAACCTTATGTGTATTGTAGTTGTGCTGATGGGATTATTCGTCGCTGCGTGCCCGAGGTAGAGATGTTGAGTGTATTGAAGCATGCCATTCATCGCCTGTTGGTGGGCATCATAGTGGTATTCGGACTGCACATAAGATTTTGCAGTGTGGATACTACTGGCCTACCATTCACCAAGATGCTCATGATTTCGCCAAGTCTTGTGATCGTTGCCAAAGAGAAGGAGGGATTTCAAAGAGCCAAGAGCTCCCTCTGAATCCTATATTGGTGATAGAGTTGTTTGATGTATGGGGCATTGATTTCATGGGTCCATTCGTGAGTTCCTATGGGATAAAGTATATTCTTGTTGCGGTTGACTATGTATCGAAGTGGGTTGAAGCAGTTGCGCTCTCCAACAATGAAGGTAAAAGTGTCACCTGTTTCTTGAAAAAGAACATCTTCTTCAGCTTTGGAACGCCGAGGGCTATTATTAGCGATGAAGGTTCTCACTTTTGCAATAAGTTGTTCAAGGTACTACTTGAGAAATATGGTGTCCACCACAATGTAGCCACCCCTTACCATCCACAGACTAGTGGTCAAGTTGAAGTATCCAACAGAGAGATCAAACAGATATTGGCGAAGATCATGAATGCCAATAGAACGGATTGGTCAAAGAAGCTTGATGATGCTCTATGGGCATACCTCACTGCATACAAGACCCCTATAGGTATGTCTCCCTACCAACTTGTATATGGGAAGTCTTGTCATTTACCAGTAGAACTAGAGCATAAGGCGATGTGGGCAATGAAGAAATTAAATATGGATTGAGGAGCCGCATCTAATCAAATGATGGATGACTTGAATGCACTTGAGGAGTTTCGCCTAAAAGCTTATGAAAGTTCAGCCTTGTACAAAGAGAAAATGAAGAGGTATCATGATCAAAGAATTGAAAAGCGAGAATTTGTGGTTGGTGAACTTGTGCTTCTATTCAACTCTAGGTTACCCTTGTTTCCAGGCAAACTCAAGTCCAAATGAACCGGACCATTTTTGCTCACAAAATTGTTCCCTCATGGGGCGGTTGAGCTGGAAAAAAAGGATGGCACAAGGTTCATGGTAAACGGGCAAAGGATCAAGATCTATTTGGGAAATGTTGAAACCGTGAAAGAAGTGATTGAGGCCTACAATCTTGATGAAGTCTGAGTAATCAAGAGGTTTGCGTCGTGCGGCGACGTTAAATCAAGCGCTGCTTGGGAGGCAACCCAAGATGTACAATCTAGCCAACGATAGGATATTGTTTTCTCTTTTGTTTTTCTCTCTAGTAGTTTGCGTTGTTCGATTCATTCCTTGTATCAAATTTTAGTTTTGTATTAGTGTTGGCTAGAATTAGAATAGGGTCCGTGTCTAAAAAGTGTCCAGAAAATGTAAAAAAAAATAGCCTATTGGTTGCTACATGTGCAGGTACACCACGAAAATTCTGCAAAAAATGGTCTGGTGCAGAAGTCTACGGACATAATCGACGGTCCGTCGATCCATCAACGGACCGTAGATGGTGCCCGTAGATCCCAGATAAGTTTTTAAATTTTCAAATATATGAGTGATCTACGGTCCTGATCTACGAACCATAGATAGACTCACAGACCGTAGACGGGGTCTCGTGAGTCCATACCTCAAGCTGTCTGACCCGACCCGGATTTTCCTATTTAAAAACCCCCATTTGTTTTAAACCATTCCCATTCCCTCCATTATTCCCAAAACTGCTTCTAACATTCCCTAACTTCCCTAAATCACTCCATAACTCCTCCATCATATCATTCCTTCCAAAATTCCCCAATTTCCCTTCCATTTCAAATACAACCCATCCCATAATCTAACAAAAAGGGTCCGGTGTTTGGTCAGTAACGAAGAGGTGCCTCCTTGGTCTTGCTAATCTTAGTATCATCACGCCATCACCCCACTCCTTGTTGCTTGTAAGGTAGTAGACTTTCCCTTCACTTTGAATTTCGATTCATAGATTGAATATAGAAAGTCGGGAGTTGGGTCTTGACCTTGGGTAATTGTTAGATGAAATTGCATGATAAACTTGAAATTTACAATGCCCTTGGAACGATAGATAGTGATTGTGTAGCATTATTGTATGTGATCATAAAAATTACATGCTAGTTTCGACCTAGGGTTCCACAACTAGTCTAAATTGTTTGGTATAATAATAGGTCGGAATCTTAAGAATGAAGAACTAGCATAATTTAGTGTTGTAAATGCATGATGAGATTGTGTTAATGTTGAAAACTAAGGCCAAAAATGTATAATACCTGGCACTGATGGCATCCACGACACCCCATCTACGGACCGTAGATAGGGTTCGTAAATGGATGCACATGAAAAATTTCACAAAGTGTGAAACCACGGGGTGGACTACGGTCCGTAGGTTCATCTACGGACCGTTCTGCATTTCCGTGGTTTCCAACTGTGACCTATATGACAGCCTCCTGATCCACGGAAGAGATCCACGGACCGTAGATCAGTCTACGGACCGTAGGTCTCCTCCGTGGATGACCACTGTAGTATCTGTCTAAATTTTTTCTGTGAACTTAGTTGAGGGTCGTTACCAATCCTAAAAGTTTTCTTTGCTGCATATGGTTAGTTTTGGCACTAATATCGCTCTTGCAGGTACAATGACACCCAAGAAGATGGTCACCTACTCAAAGAGGGGCAAGTCCAAATCTGTTGCCCCTAGTTTTCGGTTAATTGATGAGGACACAGACGCCGACACTGATCCAACATATGTGCCTCTCAACCCTACGACTTCTCACGTTGCACCCAGAGGCACCCCCCGGAAGGTGTTTCCCGACGTAGTCACTGTCTCCCAGTCTGATGAGGAGCACACACTGATCGGGTCACCAACTAGGGCTGCTTCCAGTTCAGAGGGGTCTATGTCCGGGTCCGAGTCTGCCCATGCTTCAAGCTCGGGGTCTGCCACTCTTCACGATCCGAGTCTGCCCATGCTACAGGGTCCAATGCCAAATCATCCACAGGGTTTGGAGAGAATGACCAAGCAGCCTCGTCTGATGAGGCAAATAGCTCAGAGTCCATACCTGCACCACGAAACGATGACCCCGCTCCTGTAGCAGGCGAGATAAATATGTGGTGTGTAGAGGGTCAATGGCAGATTTATAGGGATGCTAAGATGGTCAACGACAAACAAAAAATGGCCCGACTAATTACAGAGGAACGCAGAGTCCTCACGGGGAGCCTGCATACTGTTTCAGACATTCACCGGCTGTTCACCCTTCACAAGTGTGACTGGATGGCTCGAGACCCAGGGACGTACAGCGAGGAGATTGTGCGGGAGTTCTATGTTACCTATGTTGCCACTCTCCGGGGTTTCATTTCCAAGCGGTCAAAGCCACTAGCGCAGGATCCGCTCATTTCCACTTTGGTTCGAGGGTGCCCGATGGACATATCCCCTGCCACGATCAGACGCTTCCTCTATGGTCCTACTACAGGACACTCTTGGTCTCTCAACACAGTTGAGTTTGACTACAGATGAGACATCGTGCGGAGTGGTGCTTTCCAGAAGAATGCTGAGCAGCGAGAGGCTGTTCTACTATGGTTGGTCAGGTACATTGCTGCAGATGGCGAGCGTGCGGAATGGGTTGCCGCTCCACGGTTGGGCATCCAGAAGGCCACACTAAATTTTGTGGCCAAGTTCTTCTGGCTGCTGGTGCGTAACAGAGTCTC
This sequence comes from Solanum stenotomum, assembly GCF_019186545.1. Classification (NCBI taxonomy): domain Eukaryota; kingdom Viridiplantae; phylum Streptophyta; class Magnoliopsida; order Solanales; family Solanaceae; genus Solanum; species Solanum stenotomum. The sequence goes on from NC_064291.1 coordinate 27,675,668, forward strand.
ACCTATAAAAGCTGATAATCAAGTCACTTGGGACAGAGCGGTCACGGTTGCAGCATTGGTAGCAGGTGTGGAGATCGACTTTGCTCGCATGCTGCTAGCAGAGATTCACGAGAGGGCATTCAGGACCTCCACCACCTACCCCTTCCCCTGTCTAATTTTTCATTTGTGCAGGGACTCTGGAGTGCCAATCTTCCATTGCAACAATTTAGTCCACCCTACAGGGGCATTGGACATCGGCCTTATTCGAGATGAGGCTAATGTAGCAGCACCTAGCAGAGAGCCTCAGGTTCAGGTACCTCTTTTGAGTGCCGATCTTGCAGACACAGTGGGGCAGGCATAGGGTGATGACCTTAGCATCCCTGATCACACCAACACTGTCCCGGGCTCCTCATCTCTGGCAGCTAGTATGGCTCCTAGCTCTTCCCGGTCCACACCGCAGTTAGGAGCTATTGTTGTCCCTTTGGCCAGAGTACAGAAGTTAGAGGCGAAGATAGCCACACTACTACATCACATCCAGCCGTGGATGCAAAAGTCAATAGCTGAGTCTGAGGCTAGGATGGAGCGCGGGATGGAGGGGATGATGGACCGAAAGGTCCAGGCTGTTAATAAGCGTCTTGATGCCTTTGAGTTGCGAGTCCTCGAGCGATCAGCTCCGGCCATAGACCTATCTGCTTTGCAGGCTGACATAGCCAGCCTCCAGACTGACGTTGATGCCATTCTTGCTGCACCTCCAGTTGAGACTCAGGCTGCTCCTACTGCACTGGCTGATGATACAGTGCTAGATGCTTTATTCAGTGGGACCGCCGAGGAGGGGCCTGCACCGACACATGCCAAAGGCAAGAGGCACCGTTCTCATCGTATGGAGGAAGAGAAAGCTCACAAGCGACAGCGTTGGCAGGAGAAGGAGGCTAGAAGGGCTTCATTGCAGACGAAAAGTTGCGCCAGCAGAGGGTGCGTGCGAGAGTTGTAGGGGCATCGAGCTCTACCCCAGTTGTAGAGTTCAGCCCGTTTTGAGGGACATGGTGAGCACCACTGATGGTGCGGAGAGATTGTTAGAGAGCACTATTGAGGGTGCTATGATTGTTGATGTGGGCACTACTGAGGGTGCTCTCACTGTTGTTCCAGCGGGTTCCGGGAAACCGGAACCCCTGCTTGTTGATGATTCGCTGGCGCTTTGCGCCATAGGTTTGCTTTACCCAATCCATTTTCTTTCAATGCTTATGTATGGATTGGGGACAACTGCATCTATTTTTGTTGGGGGTAGGGTAAATGGATTGTGAGTGATAGGGTGAAATCTGAATAACCCAACTCATGAATCCTCTCTTGGGGTTTTTTTGCCTGTGTTCTTTTTCCCCAAGGGACTGTTTAATTTTTGTTGAACCGACATGTCTTAGGATTCTATGTGTAGAAGCATGATGAAGAATGAAGCATGATGGCTTATGAAAAATGATACCCGTCAGATTTTGGGATGTATGCTAGAAAGTTATAGGCTACGATTAGTTGATTGTGTTGGCTTTGAGTATGACATAGTAACAATCGACTTGATAGCATGACTTAAGCTGAAACTTGAAGTGGGTAATCCAATAACCTGATGATGGAACTATGTGCCAAGAGTGTGTGAGATTCGTTGAGTGTTCAAACAGTTTTGTGCAAAGCTAGAACTTGCCTAGTTAGTCACGCTAAGACAATTCAATCTAGAGGTTAGGAAGTGATCATAGGCCATTGTTCTGAAAAATCCACAAATAGCCTAAAAGAAAGATCCAACCAAATAAAATAAATGCTCCCTTTGATCCAAATAATTTGAGCCTAAAATTAAACCATTTCTTTTTAGACCCTGATCTCACTTTCCCATACTCTATTATGTTGGCCCCGATCCCTCCTTGGACATGTGCACTTTGACTTAGGCCAAAAGCCTAAAGTTGAGGGTGGCTAATGTAAACAACCTCAATCTTGGCCCTGACCTGACATCGGGTATTGTGTACCTCAACTAATGGAAAATCCATAAGTTGAGGGTGGCTATGAAAGAGGGAACTGAAAGAAAAATGGGTATGAAAAGAGTGAAAGAAAAATGGATAAAAGGATGTGACTTGTTGAAAGCTAAAAGAAAAATATAATAATAATAAAAGTAAAAGGAGCTGCAAAGTCTGAGGTCACATTCGTGGTTGAAGAAAATTAAGGGAAAGAAAGTAAAATGATAGGATGACAAAAATAGGGCAAAAAGAGGTTGAAAGCCGAGTGTAATGTCAAGGAGGGCAGAAAGTCACTAAGCAGTACCCAAATGTACCACACCTGACCCTGAGCCTACGTTACAAGCCAAGAAAGTCCTATAGTGATCCTAGAGTCTATTATGGAGAGTCTAAGCAGTGAAAATAAGGGCAAGCTTATGGCATTGAGCACTAACTGTATTTGAAATTACTTCTGAGCGTGACTGTTGAATAAATCATTGTACCATGATATCATTCGATCTTGGGAAAAAGAGATTTCGTTTGAAGTAAGGGCACTAGTTACATTGTCGGAAAGTTGGTACTTTGATGATAATGAGAAGATGTATGTTGTGTGTCAGTTGGTCCATCTGTGTCATGGTGTGATCCACATGAATTGGCTCGTCAAGTCTAAGAGAACGAATGTGCACCCAAACAATGAGCCACGTGATTGCTTGGGTTTGAAAATGCTTGCTTCTACGCAAGTGTCGTTTAGAGTTGTAGTGCGTCGCTTGAGGACAAACAACAAATTTAAGTTAAGGATGTTGATATATCGTGAGTTTACGGTATTTCTAATACATTTCACTTACAAGTTGTGTGTCTAGGGCCTTTTTATATTGGTTTTTATGTGTTTTTATCATGTTTTGAAGAAAAGGTGTTCAGGCGCGGAAGAATATTGACAGTCGCAAGAAATGCAGAAACAGGGCATTCACGGAGGTGATCTACGGACCGTAGGTCCATTCACGGTCCGTAGGTGATGACCGTAGATCAGCAGGCATGGGATTGAGGATAAATCAGAGAAATCTGACCAAGTGTGGAACCACGGTGTCCATTGACGGTCCGTAGATTGATCTACAGACCGTACTGTTGATTCGTAGAATGCTACTGCGAGGGTTCCAGTACCTGATTTTTGAAGATTGTAAGTATGGAGCTACAAAGGGGATTGACGGACCGTAGATCGATCTATGGTCCGTACTGTTAGTCCGTCGTTTGCTTCAGAGAAGCTGATTTTTTGGAAGCAGAAATATTTTCTAAGTCCTGGCTGACGGAAGGGACTTACGGATCGTAGATCCATCGATGGTCCGTAAGTCAGTCTCGTGGATTGAAGACGCGTACCTAAACAAACTTTCCTTAATTTGTTTCCCTTTTAGTTTAGGATTTGTTTTCTATAAATAGGACATGTAAACCTCGTTTTAGAGGGTTAGACATTATTATTCTATTTTTACCTTGTGACTTTGGAGATTAAGTTGCAACCCTAGCAATTATTGATTTCCTACATTTGTTTTGAAGATTTTGGCTTTGGAATTCAAGTTGATATTTTGGGTTTATTATTCTCGTTACGTAAGTTCATGATTTATTCATCTAATATTATGAATTGTGTTCTTGCTAGTATGGGTAACTAAATCCACAACTAGGGTTGTGGGAACCACGAGCGATTAACAAAGTATGAATAGTAAATAAGCAATTCTTGAATAGTGTTTTGCATGCATTGATAATTCTTTCGTTTAAAAGTCTTTTGAACGAGCGCACGCGTTAGAACTCGCCTTGTTGCTACTTGCCGGATCAAAGAGGTAATCAACAAGAAAAGAATTATCAACATAGATTTAGTGTGATACCATCTAATAGGCTAGTGTCGATTGGTACGAAGTAATAACTAAGCCAAACATCGATTATGATGTCTAATATGAGGTAAAGTTAAGGGTTAGTAAATTATACACACGTAGCCGGATCAAGGTGCGGGGTGAAATTCTCTAGATGCCGGATCAAGGATTTAGAGATACCTAACTTATCACTTTGCATGTAATACACTAGGAAAGGATTGTGATTATTAGGAATACTGAGTTATGAGCTTGTGGGGAACACGTTTACCCTAGTTAATCTTCTCATCTTGATAACAACCGAAATTGACTTTTGATTATTGATTACTTACTGAATTCTTACAATTTGTTTCACAAATTCCCCCCTTTTTTATTTCTTGTTTCCGGAAGTATTTTGGCTAATTGAATATAATTGTTGGTTAAAGTAAAGGCTAAACCATTTTCCTCATGGGATCGACCCCAACCTACAAGTTGGGTTCTTTACTTGATAACGATCGCTTATACTTCTTTAGGGAGGTATAATTTGAGCGTATCAAATTTTGGCGCCGCTGCCGGGGAAACTGACTTTTAGATTTATTTCCAACTACATTATTGAACGTTAGTCAAATATTTCCTAATTTTACTTTTTCCCTTTGTTTTTTGTCTCTCTCAGGTTCCGACTCTAGTGTATGCCAAATACACGGAGCCAAGGCGAACCACTTACTCCGTACGATCCAGAGTTGAACAGAACTTTGCGAAGAATAAACAATCAAGGACTTCCAGTTAATCCTATCGGAGGAAATCTAGATGAAGCAGTTGAGTTACAACAGCCAAGAGTAGTTGGTGGGGAAAATCGGGGTCTAGCTGTAAATCAATTGGGAGATGCAGTGAGAGTGCATGGTCCACCAGGCCCACAACAACATGACAACTATCGGGGCAACTTCGATATAGCAGACTCTGATGGACCCATTGTCCTACCTCCTCTACCTCCTGGGCACACATATGTGGTGACTAACAGTTTTATGCAGATGCTTACAGCAAGAGGCTTATTTTCAGGATCGCCATCAGAGGATCCACATGCTCACTTGGCCAAGCTAAGGGTGGTTTGCAAAAGTTGTGTAGGTAGACCAGACTTGGATATGAATGTCATTGGATTACGAGTGTTCCCTTTGTCACTGACAGGCGATGCTGCAGTATGGTTCACTGAGCTTTCGTATAACTCAATATTCACATGGGACCAACTGGCAGAGGTGTTTAAAGCAAAGTACTATCCAGTGTCTAAGAAGCTCAATCACAAAGATAGGGTCAATAATTTTGTGGCATTACCTGGAGAGTCTGTGAGTAGCTCGTGGGACAGATTCACTGCTTTCGTAAGAAGTGTCCCAAACCACCGTATTGACGATGAGTCACTGAAGGAATATTTCTATCGAGGACAGGATGATAACAATAAAGCAGTACTTGACACTATTGCTGGAGGTTCATATGGTGATTGTACATATGCACAGATTGCTGAAAAATTGGAGAGGATCTCTCGCAACAATAAAGCGTGGAGCACTAGGAGGTCAGATACTGGGAGAAACACATTTGCCGTTCATAATGCAACTGTTAACTCTGCAGATGATATTCGTGAGGAGATGGCTCAGATGAGGACAGAGTTGGGGTTGGTATTGAAGCATGTGAGTGGAGGAGCAGAAAAGGTAAATGCTGTAAACTACTTAACTAGAACTCCACCACCAGTTGAGGAGTGTTACTATGAAGAGGACACTTATGCGGTGAACGATCAGACGGGGGCTTTTCGACCAAACGCCCAAGGATCCAACACGGAAAATTGGTGCCAAGGTCAAGGAAACCAAGGTCGAAATTATGGAAATTACAACCGAGAGGGTCACTATGTCCGGGATGGGAACTTCAATCGCGACAACAACTACAACAGGAACAACTATGGCAACAGAAACGATCGGGTTGGACCTTATGTTCCCCCTCAAAATTGAGAATCTGGTGCTAGGGAAACTGGAGGCAATATGGCGCGTATTGAAGATATGATACAGAAGATGATGAGAATGTTTGATGCAACTGATGATAATGTGAAGGAGATGAGAAGCGACTTGTCTGGTATTGGACAAAAGGTTGATGCCCATGCAGTGTCAATAAAGCATCTAGAGCAACAGATGACTCAGTTGTCTACTGCAGTGAACCCACATCAACATGGGACTCTTCCTAGCAACACCATCCAAAATCCAAAGAATGATGGTCATTGTATGACAGTTACTACTCGAGGGGGTANCACCAAGAACTCATAATGGCCATAACTGGTCCTAAATGCAGTCTTAGGGATGTCCGCTGCCGTAATCCTCAGCTGATGGTACCCGGACCGCAAATCAATCTTAGAAAACACGGCGACACCCTGAAGCTGATCAAACAATTCCACAGAGGTTGGTGAAGAAGACTGAGGATGGTAAGTATCGCAGGTTTCACTACAAGAAACCAGTCTTTTAGCGGCGACAAATCTCGCCACAATATCCCAATAAGTCTCAACTGAATATATTTAGTGGCGACAATAGCGTCGTGGCAAGTACTTCCATAGCTAAAAGTTTTTTGTGACGACTTAAGAGAGTCGTCACAAAATATTATATTTGTGGCGACTTTTCTTGCTGCAAAAACTGAACAAACACGCCACAAAAGAAGATTCCACCTGGTGGTGCTCCATAAATCGCCACTAAAAATTGACTTTCAGTGGCGACTAGGATCGCCACAGTGGCATTAAATATTTAGTGGCAACTTTTGTCGCCACTGTAGATGACTTTCAGTGGTAACATTGCTTGCCACAATTGCGCTATACATTTAGTGGTAGCTCTTATCGCCACAATAGCATCTGTTTTAGGGGTGACTTTTGTTGCCACTGAACTTATTAAATCTTTAGAGGCAAGTCAGATTGCCACTAAAACCTATTTTTCAACAATTACAATATCCAATATTTTAATTAATTTTCATGGCCACCTAATTTCTGATATTAATATACATGTACATTTCAATAAATTGCTTACAAATATTTAAAAGCATCCAATATATATTTAATTAACACAAATAATTCTCAAGTTGAATAATTCGAATACTTTCATGATAAAAAGAATGTCAATTAAATGTACTACATAATAGTATATTATTCAATGTCATTGTACATATGTAATAAAAAACAGTGAAGGCCTTCAAACTCATCCTTCTTCAATAATATTTGTGTTCTACAATCTTGTTCCTGTAATTACGAGTAAAAGAATAGGATTACTTTGACAATTCTTATAATAAATACTAAAATAAAAGAGGTAACCTTGAAATAGAAGACATCAAAATATTTAAGAAAGCAAAGAGACATGAATAAAGTCGATGAAATGTGCACAACATAGTTTTATCCTACTATACTAAGCTCAATTCATAAAAATTAACAAATGTATTTAGCGGGAGGATTAAAGTGGAGCAACTAAATAACTAAAGTCCAATACACAAACATGATAACTTAAATAACACTCAATTCATTAACAAACAACATACCCAATGTAATACCACAAGTGAGGTTTGGAGAGGATAGTGTTTATGCAGTCCATACTCCTACTTGAAAAGTGAAGGGGTTATTTTCGATAGAGAATCACATCATGAACCACATTATTTTGACAAAGGAGTTCATGCATATATTTTTTAATAGGTTTAATCATAACTTTGTTAATAATACACAAGACAAAGGAATTCCCAATTATATCAATATTTCTTATGATAATAAGTAAATCCCTAGAGGAAATGTTAACACATCTGTTTATTCTGAAAGTAGAGTAGATCTGGAAAATGAGCTTGGCCACTTCTTTAGTAGAAGTGCCTGGACTTTGGAGTTCATCTTGAAGCTACATTGTTTGGTATAAGATGTGCCATATCAAAGCTACGTAAAATATAAATACATACTTAAATGCAATAAAAAATAACAACCATGTTCCTTTCTACTAGTAACTTTTTTTAATAAGGTAAATTTGCTTTTTTAGTAGTATTGTCATTGAGTAGTTGCACAAACAGGTCATCTGCAGTACCAAGTATTTGACCCTTGACCTTTATTTCACAATTTAGATATATCTTACAANCCATATCATAGCTACGTAAAATGTAAATACATACTTAAATGCAATAAAAAATAACAACCATGTTCCTTTCTACTAGTAACTTTTTTTAATAAGGTAAATTTGCTTTTTTAGTAGTATTGTCATTGAGTAGTTGCACAAACAGGTCATCTGCAGTACCAAGTATTTGACCCTTGACCTTTATTTCACAATTTAGATATATCTTACAAATTTCTAAAGTTGACATAGTTAACTTGGATTCGTATTGTCTTAATCCTGAACCTTTAATGAATTTTCTATTAACAGCTAACCTAGTACCTAATTCCAGTGTTCTGGTGGTAAAATTATTTTAAAAAGGGACCCAGCTACATGCATACAACAGAATGGAAATTGAAATTTCATACTCCAATCTAACTAGTTTGACATTAAGGCATAACTAATATTGTTCTCGTGAAAAAAGTTAGTTGGAGAAAAAATTATACGAAAACATCATCCAGGAACTTGAAAGTTTTCCTACGGAAACCTCTAGCAAAATCATTTATCTAAATTTCTGATAAGATAATCTAACATAAGAAAAATTAACAGTCTAGAAAGTCCTACACTGCATTATGAACTTCCTCACATCTATCAGTTTATTAAATTTGTAATACCATTGCAGAGCTTTGATCGTTGAGCTTTTAATTCACAAAATCTTTCCTTACATAGGTGAAAACTAACTAGTACCAAGTTTCAAACAATTATGATGCACATCCATCTTCAAGCAAAGCATAAAGCTATAAAGAGGCAAGTATTGCAGCTCGACAAGTAATTCAATATGCATTCATCTTCTAAGGAATTCGGGCAGAATAGAACTCAACAAAGTGCTAAAATGAGTGTATGCCAACCTTGCCCCAACCTCAATGGTAGAGAGAGGATATTTCCAATAGATCCTCAACAAGATTAGTATCCATATCAGCCTAACAGAGACTCATATTACATCCATTACACAAAATACTAGGCACACATGAAGTATAGAAAATACCTAAATGCTTTTCAGAAAATGCTTAAGTCATTCGAACTATCCCAACATATATAGACTAAGGCAGTAACTTAAGCTGCAAAGAACTATCACGTTTACTAACATATAGAGACTTAGATAGAAACTTAAATCTACAAAGGACTAGCACCTTTGAATTTAAAATACTTCGGCATAGCACTAACAGGTAAAATAGAAGTAGTTTCACAATAAATAATCTAGGCTTGTAGCCGACAAAAGAAAGGAATCAAAATAGTAAAACAACATTTCTAAAGCAATGTGTATGAAAGATTATCAAACTTCAAAGTCTGTCCCTTTATATGATAAGAGGTATCGTATTTATAGTGAAAAATAAGATCGACACACCATATTCTATTTTAGGCGAGTTAACATTAATCAAAATAAATTCAGAAAATCAAAAGCATTTCCTTTTTTTTTTGAAGAAACAAAATTCACAGATTGACAAGTACGACATTAGGAATCCAAAAATTGGGGATTTCCTTTTATCACACTTCGACAACAAGAGAATATGAAACAAACATTTAAATCATGTAACTCAACTAGTATTAAAACAGAAAACTACTTAATCAGACTTGTTCTTCTGCTACAATCTCTACACTTAGCAGCAGTAGCCTCACAAAGCCACAAAAACATCAACAGTTCAATAAGGGGATCTAATTTTTGATCTTTAAGCTAACACAGCTAGCACATAAGCTCAATAACCATAAAATAATGAGAAGTTACAGACAAAATAGGATATGAAGCCGACATACCAGCATCGCGTGATGTGAGAAAATCCTACAGATCCTTAAGCTCCTTCCTTCATTAAGAGCTTCGACGCAATAACGAAGCCCATATATCTTCAAATCCATGCCCTAACCCAAATATAAACACCTTTTTTTCATCCAAATACATAGATCTCAAATTTCGTATAAAGTAGAAAACAATTACAAACACAAATTAAAGTCATAGGGATAAGAAACTAAAGACTATAAAAAAAATAGAAAACTACGAGATCTAATAGACTGTTGATGTGAAAAATCCTAGATTTCTTAATTAATATTCATACGAAGAAAAGTACCTAAAGAAGAAGGAAAAGTGAGATTGATTGAATTTAAGGGAATGTTGATTTGTAGAGCCAAAACTATGGAGAAGAGGAAAACACTAATAGTAAAGTGGGGGTTGTGTGAGGTTCTAGAATAGTTTACCCTAGTTATAGCTCGTTGAAATGGAACTTCAGCACCGAACAAAAGTTATTTTGAGCTATTTAAAATAAAAAGTAAAAACGATCTAATAAAATTATGAGAAATAATAACAAGATATGTAATAAATATAATATTAAATTAATAAATAGTTTGTGATCATGTAATGCTTAAAAAAAATTGAATACAAATTGGCAACTTAGTAAAATATATAAGGTACGTCAAAATTAAAAGTCAACAAATAAAATTAATTATTTATTTCTATTTTACAATGAAAATTAATTCTTTTTGAAAGTATAAATATTGTAAAGTTCGTCCATTGTTAATTTTGTTATCGATAGAAATGATATAAATATATATATATATATATATATATATATATATATATAATACATGTGTTTACCCATCTGCAATTACTCCAAGTACTTATTTATAAAACATGATTTATATAATTAGTGTAAATATTTTTTTTCTTAAAAAAATTGTAAATACTTAAATAGCACAATTTACATCTTTAAAACTATTAATAAGAATTTTAATTTAAATATTAAATTAAAATGAATATCAAGGAAAACCAATTAGTGGCGACCAAAAAAGTTGTTGCAAAAATACCCTTTTAATGGCGACTATGTCGCCACAAAATATGTCTTTTGCAGCGACTACTAATAAGTCGCCACAAATACATTTTATGCTACTGTTAATTAGAAAAAATAGTACATATTGTAGCGATCATAGCCATGTCGCCACAATATATATTGTTTACAGTGGCAACAACAAAGGTTGCCACTAAAACTTTCATCTTTTGTGGCAATTTTTATGATTCGCCACAAAAACATTATATTTTTTTGCAACTCACTATGTCGCCACAAAAAGTCGTCACAAAAAATCATTTTTCTTGTAGTGTTTATTACTATGTTGAAACAACTCTCTATCAATGTTCCTTTGATAGAAGCCTTGGAACAAATGCCTGGGTATGCGAAGTTTATGAAAGATATGGTGACAAAGAAAAGGTCTGTGAGTTTTGAAGATGATGATAGATTGCAGCATTGTAGCGCTATTGCTACAAGATCTCTTGTGCAGAAGAAGGAAGACCCTGGTGCTTTCACGATCCCATGTACTATAGGGTTGTTACACTTTGCTAAGGCATTGTGTGATCTTGGTGCTAGCATCAACCTCATGCCCTTGTCTATTTACAAGAAATTGGGTTTAGGGGACCCAAAGCCCACTGCAATGCGGTTACTAATGGCCGATCGAACTGCGAAAAGGCCCATTGGTGTACTCCATGATGTGCTAGTGAAAGTGGAGTCTTTTATTTTTCCGGCAGATTTTGTGATTCTTGACTGTGGGTTGATTTTGAGGTTCCCATCATCCTTGGGAGACCATTTCTTGCCACAGGGCGTGTGTTAGTTGATATGGAAAAGGGACAGATAAAATTCAGACTGAATAATGAAGAAATAACTTTCAATATTTGTAGGTCCATGAAGCAGAGTTGTGAGCTCCAAACAGTATCTGCCATAACTTACAGAGTGGAGACTGGGACTGAAGTGCAAATTGAAGAGCGACTAGGTGTTGAGGCACTAGCAGCAGTTATTATGAACTTCGATAGTGATGACATTGAAGAGTATGATGAGTTGGTAGCCGCACTCGATAGGTATGAATACCGGCCCAAACCAAAGAAGTATGAATTAGACATGAAGAATCGCGAGTCCCCACCCGCAAGACCATTTATTGTGGAGGCACCGAAATTGGAGCTTAAGGCTCTACCACTGCATTTGAGGTATGTGTACTTGGGCAAATGGAATACTTTGCTGGTCATCATTGCGGCAGATTTGAATGCAGGACAAGTAGAATGCTTGGTGATTGTGTTGAAAAGGTTCAAGCGAGCTATTGGGTAGACTATAGCGGATATCATTGGGATTTCCCCCGGTATTTGCTCCCATAAAATCCAATTCATGCCAGATCATAAGCCCAGTATTGAGCACCAGAGAAGACTAAATCCACCTATGCAAGAAGTAGTTAAAAAGGAGATCATCAAGTGGCTGGATGCAGGAGTTATTTATCCCATTTCAGATAGTAGTTGGGTATGTCCTGTGCAGTGTGTGCCAAAAAAAGGTGGTATGACTGTGGTTCCAAATGAAAGAAATGAGCTTGTTCCAATAAGGCCTGTTACTGGATGGAGAGTTTGTATGGATTACCGGAAGTATTTTGGCTAATTGAATATAATTATTAGTTAAAGTAAAGTCTAAACCATTTTCCTCATGGGATCGACCCCAACCTACAAGTTGGGTTCTTTACTTGATAAGGATCGCTTATACTTCTTTAGGGAGGTGTAATTTGAGCGTATCACTCCAGTGCCAACCTCTCCCTCCAATGCAGCTACTCCAAAAAAAATTGTGCTATCATTCTCTGTATTTGGTTTAATACAGTACCAGGAAGTTTCATTACAGATAAGCAGTGAATGGGGGTACTCTGAAGCACATGTTTTATTAGAATCGCCCTTTCTCCGTATGATAGTAATTTTCCCTTCTAACCTTGGATCTTTACCCCTATTCTCTGAATCAACGGTTGGTAGTACGCTATTTGTTTCCTTTTGTAGAAAATAGGACAACCTAGGTAATTCAAAGGAAATTCCTTCCTTAGTATTCCTGTTGCTACTTCTGCAACCACAACTTCCTCTCCAGATACCTTGTGATGAAGATATATTGCACTTTTCTCTAAGAGTCTGACTGATCATATTCAGTGTTCCTACCTCTGCCTTGCACATGATAATCATGTCATCCTTAAAGGCCATATGGTTTATCTTGCTGCTTCCCCTTGGTATTCCAAATCTCTTAAATTCTTTCTTCTGCATGATAACATTTAGAGATCTTGACATCACTTCCGCTGTCAGAATAAAAAGAGTCGGGGATAATGGGTCACCTTGTTTAAGACCTCTAGTCGATTTAAAGAATCCCTTTGGTTGTCCATTCAACAGGATCGAATACCAATTATAGCTAACCAATCTATATACCATGTCAATGATTCTATCCCCGAATCCCAGACGTCTTAATACCCTGGTAAGAAAAATTCACTCTACCATATCATATGCTTTCATCATATCAAGCTTAATGACTATATTTGGGATTTTATCTCTTTTCCCTATCTTAGCAACAATTTCCTAAACCAACAACACGTTTTCCGCTATACTCCTTCCTTTAACAAATCATGCCTGCTCCGGAGATATAATTCGGGGAAGTACTGCTTTGATTCTTTCATGTACTATCCTCGAAAAAATCTTGTTCACAAAGTTGCTCAATGAAATTGGTCTAAGGTCTGAAAATGTACTGATATTTATCTTCTTAGGAATAAGAACCAGATTTATGTGTGTAATGTATCTAGTAAGTTCAGCTCCACATACAAAAGCCTTAACCATACTGTGAATGTCTTCCCCTATAATCTCCCAGGTCCTTTGGTAGAAGGCACCTGTCATTCCATTTCGTCCTCCCGCACTGCTTTTATTTAGTCTCATTACTACCCTTTTAACTTCTTATATCGTTGGCATGGCATGCATCTCCTCATTCATTTCATTGGTGATTACCTCCGGAAGCTCCTCTAATATCCCAAAATCCTCTCTAGTTTCTTCTTGTTTGTGAATTGCTTTATGTTAAAGTCATCTACAACCTTTGTTATATCAGATTGTTGCTCTAGCCACTCACCTTCATCATTTTGAATTCTATTCACTCTCAACCTATTTCTTCTCCCCATTACAATAGCGTGAAAGAATTTTGTATTTCTTTCGCCTTCTTTAAACCACTTCATACCCGCTTTTGTTTCCAAAGTTCTTCCTCTCTATTGAGTTGTTTCAATAAGTCTGCTTGAGCTCGATGCAATTTTTCTCTATTCGCAGTTGTTGGGGAAATTTCAAACTGCGCTTCATGTACCTTTATAACTTCCTCAAGCGTGATGATTTCCTGAAATATATTGCCAAAGGTCTCCTTGCTCTATTGGGTTAAAGCCCTTTTAAGCTTATGATGAAACAAGCTAAATGGATCTCCTTCAAACTCTACCCACCAGTTAATCTGCACCACCTCCATAAAAGATGCCTCCTTGAGCCAAAAGATCAAAAATCGAAATGGTTTAATCACCTCTTCCCTGTTGGATTTTAAAGTAACTGATAAAGGTGCATGATCAGACCCACTTCTCACTAGGTGCTCGACTTCTAGAACTGGGAAAATATCATGAACTTTATCATTAGTTAGTATCCTATCCAACCTTTTGAAAATACACCCCCATCGGTTCTGCCATTCCACCACGTATATTTGCTACCTTTAAATCCCCTATCCTCCAAGTTGCACACGTTTAAGCTGTCACGCCCCGAGCTACCCCCGAGACGCGGACACGGGACCTAGGATTACAAGTGATCCCAAGCTAACCCTGCTGGCATGATCATGAGCATACTAAATATAATAAACTGATGCGGAAACTAATTCATAAATAAATCTGAAAAGATGGGGAATACCCATATACTATAACTGAATATATCAAATCTGAGAGTTTAATACAAAAGAAATATCAAACTCAAAATACTAAGCTAAATCTAACTATGTCTGAAAATAAGCCTCTAAACTGACTAGAAGTGTTGGGACATGCCCCAACTAGATCTAGCAAAACTGAAACTAAAGACTAAAAGCAGTAAGGATAAACATGTCACTAGTCCTCGAAGAATGAGGACTCACCACTGATGCTACTAAACTGAAGATCGAGAATCGATCTAAGCGTGATCTGGATACTGAGAACTTGAACCTACATCACGAGAAGATGTAGCGCACGTGTGCGTCAGTACTTGAGAGGTACTGAGCATGCAGGATAGAGTAAAACTGAAATAACATATAACTGAACAAAGCAATAAAGCAATGAAATCATCTGAACATGATATAGATACTGAAATACTGAATACTGAGCTAAATGATGCAATGACCAAATTTATAACATGCTGAGACTGAATACAGACTATACTGAAATATGGTCAATGCAAAAGAGTCTGACTGAACTGTGGGAGCTACTAATAACCGACATAAACCACATGAGCTAAATGTGGAGTCCGATGTATACGCCCCATCGAGAGGACCCAATATACCCTGCTAGAGGTATAGAGGCATACTAGCGTGATCACTAAACTGATGTTGCCCACAGAGGGGACTTACACCTACATGGCTCGTAGTTCTGGGACTATATGGGTACGCTGAACCCTAGTCCAACTCGGTATTATGCTACTCCCAATGAATTAAGTAGTTAACTGGTTATGACTGAATTTCTGTAAATACTGGATAGCTCGAAACTGAACATGCAAACTGAGAATGCAACAATTAATCTGATAATGATGCATTCATGAACTGAGGCATGTATAACTGAATACTGAAATATCTGGCCTAGCATGTGTAATTCAAGAACTAAAGAAATACATAGCTAGGGTTCTGAAATTTATGCGATAAACTGAGCAATAACATGATAATTTGATTTGGAAAATTTAAATAACTAATTCATGATGATCTGTTTAAATTCTAGAAACCCTAGGTCTATTCATAATCATGGAATCAAGAATCTGACTTAATTCTAGGGACCTAATGGGCGAAAGGAACCCACTAGTGAAATCCCACATACCTGGTGACGAATTCCACGGAGAAATCTTTCGATTTCGGGGCTGGAACTGAAGAAACCTCGCTGCGTTCTTGAACTAGGGTTCTTGACCTTTTTCTCCTTTCTTCCTTCTAATTTTCTAAGTTTTGATTAATGATTTTGACTAAGGTAAGTTTTAGTTATGTTTCTAGGCTTAAACTAATTAAAACCTCATGATTTAGGGTTTAAACGAAGTATCTAAGGGGTTAAACGAAATAGGAAAAGACCAAAAGACCCCTGAATTAACTGTTGTCGGGGTGACTGACGGACTGGACTGACGGGCCGTCATTCAATCGACGGTCCGTCGATTGGATCCGTAGGTCGAGTCTGCCCGACAGGGCTTCACTAAAATGAGTATAACTTTTTACTTGGAGGTCAGAATTTAGCAAACTCGATGACGTTGGAAAGATAATTCAATTATCTATCTAACCATAGGTCATGGGACACATAATTAATTTCTTTCTAAGAGTTATGACCATCTGAAGTTGACCCATCAACAATTCTAACTGGCTGCTAATCCTCATCTATGGTCAGACCTACGGACCATGGATCGATTGACGGTCCATGCTGGTCGACCATAGTTTGTGTCAGAGGCTGGGTAAGGGAAGTCTCGATCCACGGACACAGACCACGGACCGTGGGTTTGTCCGTGAGTCAGGACTTAGCCAAATTTTCTGACTGAGTTCTGGGGAAGTTTTCTGTCACGAACCACGGACCTGCAGGACGGACCGTAAGTCCATCTACGGTCCATGAATGGTGTCCGTGAGTGCCACTTGTAACACCAGAAATCTGAAATTTCTATTTTTGGATACGGGGTGTTACATAAGCAGTGATTGAAATCCCTGACTTCCGCATCTGTGACTTATCTTCCCCCCAATTTCTCACTTTCATTGGTTATAACATTAAAATCTCCCCTATTACCCATGGAATGTTGACTGTAGTGGCTAAGTGGGCCATCGATTCCCACAGATTTAATATCTCCCCTTGAGTACACTTTGCATATATCACCGATATCATTACATCAATACCCTTTCCATAGCTATGTACTTTCAGAGTAAGCATTTGATCTTCATCTCCAATAATATCATATTCCATGGCCTCATCTAAAAATACCCATATCTTCCCATTAGCATTTACCACCACATATTTCATTCCTAACCTCCTTTTATACTCTTCCACACCATGTCTATCTTCAAAAGGCTCCATTAATCCCACAAAGTAATAATGTTGTGTTTTATGCATATGGATAAGTCTAGTAAATGCCTTTTGGGTATTTACCGACCTGATATTCCATATAAGAGCTTTCATTGATACTTAGTATTTTTGACAATTGTTGTCTTGAGTGCTTGATTGAGGCTTGATTCCCTATAGTATCCTTCGCACTTTGAGTCTTCTGTTTAGTATGTGTACCCTTGAGGTTGCTTATTTGTTTATGTGATAGGTCCCTTTCTACTGCCACCTTATTGATGATTGTTGTTAAGTCTCCTTTATCTATACTGACCTCAGTCTCTATCGTACTCGTATAATCATCATTTTGAACATCCAAGGGTAATACTTCCTTATTACCCGTTTCATTTACCACTATCGCCCCATTGTTTTGCTCATTTTCTTCTTCCTCATTGATACGTTAACATTCCTCCCCTTGATTATCTGGTTTTTTTTGGGTCAAGCTTTGTACATGTTCGTTTTTCATGTTTTTTTTTCTGCTGCACATTATCCGTCACCTCTATTGGACCATGATTTTCTTCCTTTTCTTATTGATCTTTCTTGTCATGAAAAGCCTTGAATACCCATGCCTTAGTACTCTCTTCTGTTATTGTCTCCTTTTTTTCATCTTTTTTCTCATCTTCGCCCTCTTCTCTCAATGCTTCAAAAGAGTTTTTATTGTGGTATTCTATTTCCCCTTCAATGCGTCCAACTTTATCCCTCTTGTACTTATTTCTTCTACTCACAATCCATTCTTGTATGCTTTGTTTGTTGCCAACCACCTTTCCACTTGTCAATGTTCGTCTTTGATCAGCCTCAGTGCCCACTTCATTCACCCTTTCTTCACTCTTCTGGTCCTCTCCTTCTCCATTGTCATACAATTCCAGGTGAATTGTCCAACAATTGTGTTCATCATGCCCTTGTAGACAACACTCCTTACAGTATTTTGGCATATGATCATATTGCACCTGTATCCACTTGTATTTCACATGCACCGTACTATCATCCTCCTCAATTATTTTCACTCGTTGGGGAAGCTTCGTAGTCAGATCCACCTCCACTTTGTCTCTCGCACAACTTGGTCTGGTTTGGTTCTTTGTCGCCATATCCACTGTTATAGGTTTCCCTACCCTACTAGCTATCGAGAAAATTGCCTCCTTGGCAAAAAAATTTGGCGGTAGATCTGGGAAAGAGATCCATGCAATGCCAATAGTAGTTTTGACATCTGGCTCAAACCACGGGTCCCATTTCAGGGTTCACATCTGTCGGTATTTATCCTTCACCTTGATATAATAAGCCGCTGTCGATATTAAACGTACATAGTACTCCATTGTAGTCAGTCTAATTAGGATATGTCTTGTGTCTAAAACTCCTATAGTGCATTCACTTTTGATACCACAGTGTCCTAGTAAGGTTTTTCTCAGTTCCTGGATCTCTGGCTTTCCATAAGAGAATTTGCCAATAATTGCGTACTGCAAATTCTCTTGGGCAATGAGTGTTTTGATTTCTGAAGTTTTCCACGTAACGCTAGGTTCTCCATGAATGATGATGACAGGTTTAGGAGGAACATTAGAGATTTGAGGGGTTATGGATTTTAGTTTTAAGATATTTGCGTATAGGGATTTTGGTTCTATAATGGTTGGTTGTGTTCCTATATTTCCTTTCATTGGAAGAGGTGGGAATTCCTCCGGTGGGGTCCCCACTGGTGGTGGCTTTGGCCATGCGTGCTGTCGCAATAAGGTTAGTAAGATATTAGGTTTTTGGGTTGAGAGCGTTTTTTTATTTATGATAAACAAAAGGTTTGTTTATTGAATGAGGAAGAGGTGACAAGGGGACGAAAGGGTAAATTGAGCAATACATTAAGGACTAAGCAGTAATAAAACTGTGGAGGCGAAACCCTAGCGATAAATAAATAGATATAGATATAATATAAAAATAAACTAGTACACTCAAAATCAACTCTCATCCTCCTTGAAGAAAATCGAAGCTGCGGGCGGCTACGTGTTCTTCTTCTTCATCAAATCGAAAGTATGGCGTATGCAGCAATGAAGCCGACAAAACCAGGGCTGGAGGAGCCCCAGGAGCAGGTTCACAAGATTAGGATCACTCTTTCTTCCAAAAACGTTAAGAATCTTGAGAAAGGTTTCTCTCTTTTAACTCCCACGTCTTTTTCAGGGTTTAGGATCATGGTTCTCGGAACTCAAGATCTTGTTGTTTCAGAAATGTTTAATGCAGTTTCTAGCTCATGTTTTAATGCTTATGGTTTTTTCTGGGAATGTCTTTTGTCTATTGAGTAAAGTAGAGCAGAGTATGCCTTTGTCTTTCAACCTTATAATAGTGAAAATCAATGGCTGGTTTGACATTAAAGGCAGAATTTTGAATGTTAGAGATGGGGATTTTAACCCATATCGGAATTGGCAATCTTTTAGTAAATTATTTAGTCTATTGCGAATACTTGAATATTGTAAATATTCTAGGAAAACTATAGGATGATTTTTCCAAGGTAGTAGAAATTTGAGGTAGACACAGCGAGAGCAATGAAGATATTTCGTTTATAGTGATCAAAAAGTATGCAGAAAGATTTTTGACCCGACTTTAGGTGTTACATGACTGGGTCTTTTTATGGGTTTTTAGAATATAGTCATATAGGCTATCTAGTTGAGACAGAAGCTTAATAATGTGGTCATTTGTGATTTTTATAACACTGTTAGTGAGTGGATTTTATTCGTAATTTACATCAATAACTGACTTGGTACTG
Source organism: Solanum stenotomum (assembly GCF_019186545.1). NCBI lineage: Eukaryota > Viridiplantae > Streptophyta > Magnoliopsida > Solanales > Solanaceae > Solanum > Solanum stenotomum. The sequence goes on from NC_064291.1 coordinate 27,695,379, forward strand.
TTTTTGTATGTAGTGTGTGCGGATTTGGTTCGTGGTGCTAAGGACAAGAGGCTCAAGGTAAAGGGACCTGTGCGAATGCCCACAAAGGTTCTTAACATTACCACTAGGAAGTCTCCCTGTGGAGAAGGTACTATTGCGTTTTATCTATTCTGAGCTTGTTATTGTGATAGCATGATATGTCTATGCTCAAGTATTTCATTTTTTTGTTTGAATTGCTTAGTGTTTTGGCTTAATTTGTTCTTAGTCCGTTTTTTGAAGCTTAACATGGTTGTACTTCTTTGAACCTCTTTTGCGTGTTTAATGGTTTGCTATACTCTTTTTGAATGAATTACCGTCAGTAAAGTACCCCTTTGTTTAATTCAGAGCATTAATTAATTCGAAAGTGCCTTTGTGGATGACCATTAAGGTTCCTCACATTATCACTGCCAAGTCTCCCTGTACAGAAGTACTATCACATGTGTTTTTTTCATGTTTGAATTGCTCCGGTGTTTTCTTGGGGTTTAATTGATTCTTGGTCCAAATTTCTGAAGCTTACTATGTTGAAGTTGGTTTCACACAAACATAGTATTGTGTGTGCCAATGTATTAACATAGATACTTTAAAATTAGAACGTGATTAGTTGGAAGGACATTGTCTCAATTGAACCTATTGGTGGAGATGTATGTGAATCCAAGTGACTTCTTATGTTCATCTTCTTTGTTGAGTTAAAAAATATTTCCTTTCTGATATTTTTGTTGAGTCCTGTTTGGTCAAACAACAAGAATTCTCTAATTGGAACAGTTATAAATCTGATGCAAACTTTCTTAGCTGTCACTTGGCTCAACTTGTTGTCTACGGCGGTAGTACTAACTATTTCATCTTATTGACAGGCACTAATACATGGGACAGGTTTGAGCTGCGGGTTCACAAGCGTGTGATTGACCTTTTTAGCTCCCCAGATGTTGTCAAGCAGATCACCTCAATCACTATCGAACCTGGTGTTGAGGTTGAGGTCACCATTGCTGATTCTTAGAATCTTAATTGTTTTCATTAGGTTGTTGAATTACCCGTTTATCTGTTTAAGTACATTAGTTGTTTGGAATTTCTTTTGTGGTCATCTTTATTTTGGGGTTAATGTTTGCAGACGAAGTGTATTAGAGGTTTTCTTTTGTTCCAACTACAGTTTTGCAGTTAAAAGCAGAGATACTATTTGATATTCAGAAAAGAATGTGCGTTTGTTAATTGACAATTGACCGCAAGTATTTATTGTTTTTCTAGACAATATTTGCTGAGATTAACCAAAAACAATAAATCGGTATACTATTGAGTAAATCATTTCTATTTTACCCTTCAAAATAGAGAGCACTTTTCTCCTCCTCTAATTCACATTTTGATTAAATCAATATTATTTTTATTATATTGTTATTTAAGTTTTTTATTATTTGTAATTATTTTTTAATGTAATATAGCATCTAAAAAAATACATTACAGACATGTTACTACTTCCACTCGAATTAATAATTTTTTCTATTTTTTAAAAATTGTCACCTTAAATATGTAATTTAAAATTATTTTAATATTATTTATATTATACTATATGACTATTAGTTAATGCTTTAATATTTGTAATTATTTAATAAGTAATATAACATCTAAACACATATTATTGATAATGGGTAAGTATACTACTTTCATCTTGCATTATCAATTCTTCTAAATAATTTTTTAAAATATTGTCACTTTAAATATGTATTTTAAAATTATAATTATTTGTCATTATGATGAATGGACAAAATTTGTACGATAATTCAAACTATCTACTTTATGTTATACTGATAAATTGTTTTACAATTTTTAACGAGCATGAAAATACTTGATGCAATAGTTTAAAATGGAATAGGAGAAGTAAAACTACTACACGAAATAATTAGATACAAGATAAAATTGTTAATTTAAATAATTTTTCGCTATGCATAAACAAATAAGGACAAAAAATTGCTCATTTTGAACTTCGTAATGCATTAATAGATCATTTTTGGAAGCAACATGATAGTATTGAAAGTTGAATATTATCAAAAATTTAAAATGAATTTTTTGATAATGCAATATTTATTATGTAATTATATTTCTCAATGATTTCACTTTTATTTGAATTGTTCGTTAATATGTATTAAATATAATATTTGTTGCAATTTATGTTATTTAGAAATTTAGAATAAAATATAATTTTATATTAAATGAATAATTTGAAAAGAATAAAATTTTATAAATATATGAAGATTATACAAATTATTAGTGTGCTGCATGTGAATATCAAACTATGGAATACACTATTTTAAAATAATGTCAATATTATTAAATATAAAAAATTAAAAATAGAATGACAAAGTATAAGTTCGTTTGAATAGTAATGTAAACTTTCTTTTGATTACTATTGAAAGTTGTCAAATCAATATCCGAAAAACACCATAATTATTTATAATATAAACTAGATATACATAGAGTGATTTGACACTTCTCTATGGCGCCAATTAAATTTATCTTTTTCCTTTTTTTATTTGAGTTTTTTCTCATTTTAAAATTAATTGTAATATGTAAAAATTTAAAAAGTCACTCTTAAGATCTCTTAGTTACATCTCTTAAATATACTTTTTCTTTCCTCCCCTATAGTGCATTACTTAGTTATTATTGTATTGTTGGAGCTTTTACTTTTAATATGATATAAATAAATATTCATATAAAATATAGAAGATATACTAAAATGAATGTTTTTGGTTGGAATATTCTATTAATTTAACATTCATGTTAGGGAGTGTCTAATTCCATTGAACTTTGAGATTCTCAATGTGTGTAGATCACATTTGAGTTTGAAAGAATTTAAACAATATTTGATACTCAACTCAAGGAATATTCAAGGATAAGATACTCAACTCAGAGATTAGATACTCAACTTAAAAATATGATATTCGACTCTGGGTACTCAACTAAATATAAAGCAACAATACACATGCAATATATGGAAAGCTTTAATAAACAGAAAAAAACAACTTAGTTCGTTAAAGAAAATGCAATAACAAACTCAACTTTACTTATATAATAAAGTAATATAGTTTTTGTGGGAGTTTCTCTAACCGACAACTATCATTTAAGAGGTATTGTGATGATACAACACTTTACCTCACGCTGCCAAGGACCATCCTATACCTTGCCATCAGTATAGGGCCTAACTTAACTTAGTGGATCCACTAGTCTATGCGAAAAGGATTCATCTAAAAAGTATGACCATTTTCTACCCATGATGGCTACATGGTATTCATGGAGACTTGAGTTAATATGAAACTCGCATCCGCACATCGGTGCTCAATAATACTCCCAAAATATACTTAGCTCATCTGTTTTTAAAACAACTTCTTCTCTTATTTGAGATAATTACTCAAACTTAGCTTAAAAACTCTCTTGGAATCGATGTTCCCTTTTCTTGCTCAAAACTTTTTTGGAAATCTCAGTTTCCTCTCATCTTAAATGTGAAAACATTTACTCTTGGGAATACTTAGTTCCCATATATCATTTTAAAGAAAATGAACTTTACTCTTACTCTTTACTCAACTTCAAAGCTTGTCTTAAAACAAAGTTTAAACATTTGTAAAAGACTTCTTAAAATATGGTTCATGCCGAATGATGGACATGAACGACTCAATGCAAGGTTTTCAATAACCATAGATAGAACTCAATTCTTGGAACTCAAGAACTTCAATGATACTACTCATTGCAAGAATACTCAACTCAAAGGATTCATGCGGAATTATGAGCATGCACTACTCAACTCAAGGACTCAAAGATACTTCTCATCTCAAGATTGTTCGACTTATAAGGTTCATGCGGAATTATGGGCATGAACAATTCAACTCAAGGACTTTATGGGTAACATGTAATAGTCCCATGATTAAAATTATAATCTCAAAGGGGATTGAGAACTCAATACTCAAGACTTAGAAGTTAAAGGTATTACCCCTCTCAATGATACTCAATTTATGAAGTCCATGCGGAATTTATTGGCATGAACGACTCGACTAGAAGGTATACAACCTACATGGAACTCATGTATACAACACTTATCATTCTCTTACTTACTACCACAAGACTTAGTTCAAATCGATGGTTGATCTCAAAGGATTCACAATTGAACTCAATGGCTTTCTTGAACTCTACTTTTAACTCTCTCTTGAATGTGAATTATGAATTCAAGAGTTATGGTTCACGATATGAAAGATCTCATGATGACAAAGTAGACTCATGAGTACATTCTCCTCATCCTCACACTCACTTGCTCGAGTCTTGAAACAAGTTACTAGAAGTTGTAGAAGACTCCACAAAAGGACTCAAAGGGACTTTCTTAGAATGTTCGAAAGAACTCTCTAAACTTAACTCTTAGCTCTACCTTAAATTTGAATTATGAATTCAAGTTTATGATTATGTTATGAATGATTTCTAGGTGTTTAGAAATAGCTTACAGTAGTTAGAATCGAAAAGGAGTGAAGGTGCACTTTAAACGAACTCAAACGGGACAACCGACGACAAACTGGATGGGGTAGGCGACCCTGGCGCTATGGGTGGAGTGGGGTGCCAGCCCCTAAACTTCAGAGGAGGGTTTGGGGCTCTCTGGCTGGGATGCGCCAGGCCCCAACCCAGAAAATTTGACAAGTTTTCCTTGCTTGTTTTCTCACCCTAACTCGCCTAGAATCGAACGGTTTCTTCCCCAATCACTTGGATTCGATTACTTAACATATGTACACTCTGATATACTCTAAACAACACTCAAATTACTAAATTTCATCTCAAGAAATCATCAAAACCCCAACACAACAAGATTTAGAATGAACTTCAAGAACACCTATCAAGAACTCTAATCTTTCAACTTCAAGAATGAAATTTCGCTAAAAATAACATGATTGGTGTGTGGGTGAACTAACCCAATACTATGGAAGCTTACATACCTCTTAGGGATTAAAACCATGGCGAAAATCCGCAACAAAATGCAAGACTCTCGACGAACGCATGATCCTCTCCTCTTTTCTCTTCTTTTTTCTTCTTGAACTCTCAACTAAAGCCCTAGGCTAATTTTAGGATTATAAAACTGAACCTAATAGGATTAGACCCTTAAAACCTTACTAAAAATGAATCAAATCTGATTTGGTAAGGAAAAGACCAACATACCCCTCTAAAATCCGGTTTTGACTTTTCTTATCTAGACAACCCAACTTTGAATGCACATATCTCCCTCATACAAACTTGAAACTAAGCAAACTCGGTGGCGTTGGAAAGATAATTCAAAGGTCTTTCCTACAGTATTTGGTAACACACCTAAATCATCTTGAGATAGGATTTATGGTCGTTTGAAATCAACCCAAAACTCATACTTAGCTTAACTTGCAAAATTTCAGATTTTTGGTATTTCCAATTCGATTCTTTTTGGAACTCAAGGTGCTACATCTAGTGACCTTAATACTCAAGAAATTTTAAATTCCTTGCAAAAATCTCACTCACTACGAAAAATGGTTCGAGTCTTAGTTCAAAAAATTTATGTGGTGTTACACTCATAAAACAAGTCATAACATAGTGGTGAAACTCATTTCTTCACGTTCCCCGACATAAGAGGCGATTGCTCGTGTGAGAGAGGCAATCTCGCGACTTGTTCGACACACTTTATTTCTTATAAATTATCACATGCATATTATATTTGAATATAAATCCAATAGTTCTGAAATATCATCATATGCTACGCAAACCTAGAGCCTTAACATGTTTTCAAACAAGTCTCTAGAGATGGCCTTCATAAAATGATCAACTATCATTTCACATGTAGGAATGTATTGCAAAGTTATTTCTCCACTTGCCACTACGTCTCTCACAAAGTTATACTTGATGTCAATGTGTTTTGTCTTGCTGTGATATTTAGGATCCTTCGTATATGCGATAGCCGCTTGAATATCACAATATAGAATCAAGGGACCCTTAAAATTCTTTGCAATACTCAAATGGTCAAAGAATCTCTTTAACCAAACAACTTCTTGTACTGCAGACGCACAAGCCATGAATTCAGATTCCATGGTTGAAAGAGCTGTGCAAGTTTGCTTCTTATTTTTCCATGAAATAGCAGCACCATTTAGTAAGTATACATAATCGCATGTTGATTTTCTATCATTTCAGTCACTAGCCCAATCAACATATGTATAACCTCTTATGAATAAATCAGATCCACTATAACAAGGTGTATGATCTACAGTTCCCTTCAAGTATCGAAATACTCTCTTAACTGGTTTCTAATGATCTCTTTCAAGATTGGATTGATACCTACTAACTAGACTCACAACATAACAAATATCGAGGCGAGTACACATCAAACTCCCAACAACACTAGAATAAGGAACTCGAGACATGTCTTCCTTTTCTTTTTCAGTCTGTAGACACATTTCTTGGAACTATCTCTTTGGATCTTAACACCCAATATGTAGGCTGCTTCACCCATATCTTTCATATCAAATGATTTTAAAAGCCATGACTTGACAATTTTCACATACTCCAAATTATTTCCAGCTAATAAAATATCATCTACATAAAGAGAAAGAATTGCAAAATTTCCATTGAACTTTTTCACATAGATGCAATGGTCTTCATCGATCATGGTGAAATCAAATGACATCACCTCCTTATGAAATCTCAGGTACCACTGCCTTGAAGATTGCTTTAGGCCATAAATTGATCTTTTCAATTTACAAAATTTATTTTCTTGATCTTTAACAATGAAACCTACTAGCTGTTCCATGTAGAATTCTTCGTTTAATTCTCCATTGAGAAAAGCGGTCTTCACATCCATTTGGTATAATTCTAGATCAAAACGTGCAACAAAAGGCTAAAATTAATCGTATGGAGGTAAACTTCACAACTGGTGAAAAAGTTTCCTCATAGCCTATTCCAACTTCTTGAGTAAAACCTTTTGCCACCACTCGTGCTTTGTGTCTTTCTATCGACCCATCTGATTTGCATTTAACTTTTCATTTATTCCCAATAGCTTTACGTTCCTTTGAAAGGTCACTTAGATCCCAGACTTTATTGATTTTCGTGGACTCTAATTCTTCTTTCATTGCTTTTAACCATTCATCTCTTTTAGGGCCCGATAAGGCCGCAGTCACATAATTAGGTTCATCCAATTTTGTAGGAGATACTAAGAAAACATAATCCTCAATCTCATAAGATCGTTTAGGTAAACCTTTTCTTGTACTCTTACGTATTTGAAGTTCAAATTTCTCTATATGATTTTGGGATTCATAACTCCCACTTGGACTAAGAATCAATTCTTGATCCATTGAACTATCAAGAATGTCTGGCAACAATACCTGATCTTCTGAATTCAACATTTCGTAGAGAGGCTCAACTTCACCTATTTCACCCTTTTTGGGAAAATTATTTTTCAAAAATCTGACATCTCGTGATACAATTTTAGTAATACTTCTATCCTCCAGTTCATCGATGAACACATACCCTTTGGAGCTTTCAGAGTACCTTATAAAGATACATTTCTTTCCTTTTGGGCTTAGTTTACCAAACTCACCAAAATGATCTTTAATGTATGCTGCATAACTCAACGGTAGTAGATCATTCAGGTTTGTTTTATGACCAGTCCAAAGTTCATAAGGAGTGGAAGATTGATAAGAAACACTATCAAAGATACTTCATACAATACTAAGCATCAACGATTGTTCAATAGTAATATAACCCAACTAGTGAGTTGGGGTTGAGTCCCAAAAGAGTGGTTCGTACTCAAGAATCAATAGAAAAACATAAACATGCTTAAGTCAATTATAGCTAAAAATATTTACAAAGAAAAATATGATAAATTAAAGGTTGACACAAGTGTAAATTATCAAGGAGGGGGGTTTGTAGTCAATAAGCAATTAAAAAACATCAAGTAATATGAAAATACAAATATGGAGACGGGATTCTTGGGATGTGATAGGATTATTGGCTAATGAAAACAACCGGATAATTGCAATTATTAGTAAACAACTGTGAATCGGTGAATAAGCTAGACTTTAGTGGGGGTAATATTTCTCTCGAACAATTTACCCCGAATCAAATTGATTTCTCTCGAACACCAATAAGCAACAATGAAGCATAACCTCGTGTAATGCCCTAGAAGATTTTTGAGCTAGGACTCAAACCGTTCTTCGTAGTGAGTGAGATTTTTGCAAGGAATTTAAAATTTCTTGAGTATTAAGGTCACTAGATGTAGCACCATGAGTTTCAATAAGAACTAAATAGAGGTCATCCAAGTCATTCCTAGTTTTTCTTAAGTTTGGGGTCAACTTCAAATGACCATAACTCCCATTGAGTCCTTTTTTCCAACACCACCAAGTTTTATCAATTCTGAGCTCTGAGTAAAAAGTTATGACTGATTTGCTAACGTCGCCCAAACCTGGCAACAGCTACGCGACACGGAGCCAATACGGACCTCACTGCCGGGTGAAAGATCTTTCCGACTCCCAGCTCATTTTATTTATTTCTTTAAGGGTATTTTAGTCTTAAAAACCCTTAGGAGGTTATCTAAATTTCCCTAAACGAATAGAAAATTAGTTTTCACAAATCAAAACCCTCTCATCCACTCCAAAGATTCTACGCTCAAGAAAATCAAGAAAAGCTAAGGCTAGGATTCTTCTTCAAAGGTTTTCCTTCAAGTTGCTTCAAGAGGATAATTCTTTCAGGTATGTAAGCTTCCATAGTGTTGGGTTTGTTCACCCACACGCCAATCATGTTAATTTCAGCTTTAAATTCGTTCTAAAAGTTGAAGCTTTGATGTTCTTGTTATGTATTCATGAATTTGCTTTCGTTCTTGAATTGGGCTGAGATTGAGAAGTTCTTGAGGTTAATGTGTTGATTTATAGAGGGGTTGGAGTTAGATTCTAGTGTACATGTGTTGGGTATCTAAATCTAAAGAGAGATTGAGAAAAAGAATCGAAGTTAGGTGAATTGGGGTTAGAAAACGAAGAAGAAATTTCATCGGTCGAAATCTGGAACCCCCTCCGCGTCGCACAGCCTCTTTCCATATTTGGGAATTTCTGTTTCGCATCGCGGAGCTGACACAGAGTTTTTTGTCTCAAAAGTTATTTTCAAAACCAAAATTTAATAGCCTCTCTGCATCGCGTACCCACCTTCAATATTGATTTTCTGTCTTTTCTCATGTTTAGCTATTTAAAATCATTCCTAAACAACATGAGATCCGTCCAATCACAAATCTTTATCCTTGAATCCATAATTCAATTCAATGATCAGTTAAGGGTCAAGTCAAGAGCAGTTAAGATCAAAGTCAAGAGAAGTCAAGAGTTACGTCAAGATAAGTTCTTAAAGTTTTTCAAAAGTCTTTCACAAATGTTTGTATCTTCGTTTTAAGACTGAAAGTTTCAAGTTAAGCAAAGAGTAAAGAGTTGAGTTTATTTCTCAAAAGCTATTAGGGAACTAAGTATTCTCAAAGAAGTTTTTAAATGTTTTCACATTTAAATAGGAATAGAAATTGAGATTTTCAAAGAGCCTTCGGCCTAATTTTCAGAAAAGAGAAATAGCTTTCTAAATGAAGCAAGCAAGGAAACTGAGATTTCCAAGATAGCCTTTGAGCTAAGTTTTTGAGCACTAATCTCAAACCACAGAAGAAGTATGTTTTTAAACGTAAAGAACTAAGTATTTTTGGGAGTAGTATTGAGCATTGATATGGGGATGCGAGTCCATATTAACTCAAGTCTCCATAAACCATGTAGCCATCATGTGTAGAAAAGGGTCATACTTTTTAGATGAACCCTTTTCGCATAGACTAGTGGATCCACTTAGTGAGTTAGCTTCCTATATCACGAAAAGGTGTAGGATGGACCTCGACAGTGGTGAGGTAAATTGTTGTATCATCACTATAGTTCCTCAAGGGGTTCTGCTTAGTGTGAATGGGGGTATGAGACTTTTTTCATGCATTGTAGAAGTAGACTTTGAGAGGGAGCATGGTTTGTCTTTTTATGATGTTATGATTATCAATTGACAGCATGTTTTCAACAGTTTTTCTTTATATTGCACTTGTTTTAAACTGCTTTATAATGAAATGAGTAAAGTTATTATGAGTTGAGTTGAGGCAAGTAAGTTCTTCGGTTTCTTTCAGATTCTTTCAAGCTTATGTTATGCTTTATGATTCCCCTTACATGCTCGTACATTCCAAGTACTGAGCCATTTGGCCTGCATCTTCTCATGATGCAGACAAATGTATTCAGGATCATTAACAGGAGCTTCGTTGATACATCTGGATGTTCGAGTTAGCTATGGCGAGACTCCTTGTTTCTGGAGGATTTCATTTACCTTTCAGTTTAGTCAGGATGTCGTGGGTCTTGTCCTGACTTCTATCCTTATCAGTTAGAGGCTTCATAGATAGTTAGTCTAGTTGAGATGTTTGTATTATTCATTTATTTTATTAAATGTTTTAAAGACTAAGTGCCTATTTTATGGCGAGTTGAATATATTATTTTATTCTAAGTTGTTTTGAGTTAAAGTTCTAAAAAGTTGAGTTTATTAAATTTTATTTAGTTTTAAGCTTTGTATGCTTGTGTTAGTCTTCCGCTTGTAGTCAGCTAGGATGAGGGTTCGCTTGGGGACCAACAATGGTGTTCGAGTGCCTGCCACGTCCAGGGTGTAGGCTCGGGTCGTGATAAACTTGGTATCAGAGCCCAGAGTTCAAGTGTGCTAGGGTGTCTATGATGCCATGTCAAGTAGGATCTTGTTTATGGTTGTGAGGGCCGTACTTCTATAAATGAGGGACTACATGTATTTAAGAAAAGTTTCCTTTCTTCCATACTCTTAATCGTGCAATAGAGCTATGCCATAGATATATTATTCTTACTCGTGCGTTTCTCAGAATAATTCGACTACCCATTATACTAGAGGTGGTTGAAAAGCAGAGTCAGTTCTTTGTCGATGAGTTGTTCTTAACAAGAGTTTTGGGGAAGTCATGAGACTCCAGAGAGGCTTAAGAGAAGTCCAAGAGTAAGTTAAGTGTTCAGTTTCAGAGGAATGCACTCATATTCATTTGAATCGTGCGTTTGAGCTAAAAGTGAGTTGTACTCTTTTCTTTAAGCCCTGTTTCAGCTGAGATCTTTTTTAAAGAAGTATGTTTAGAGCTTGGGTAAGATTTTCACCTGAAAAGGGTAGCTTGAGTTATGAGATCTTGAGCAGTAGTAGTGAAAGAGCCCAGAGTTAGAGAAACGTATGCAGAGGTATAGAGATCCTAGAAAGGGAGATGGTGATGAGGCAAGCTATGTTGCTATAGTCATGCACCTAGTAAGTTATTAATGATGAGTTTTCCGTTATGGGTAGACTAAAAAGTGATTTGTGAAGATTCTATCATAAGAAGTAGAGTGTGTTGTAGTTAGAAAAGAGCTTTCGATGAAGTGCCATTGTGTAGGTAATGACCAAGTATAAATGGTGAATAGAAGAGAAAGAGTATTCATGAGGTTATAGATCTAAGCTAGGCTTATGATTTTGATGGAGATCCCATAATATTCACAGTGTAACAGAACTAATTAGGCATTGATATATAGTGAATGAGTGAATAGTACTTATGTTGCGAAGTCGAAGGTGATAGTAATTGTAAGTATGAAGACTAAGAAGTGATGATTGACTATTTGTCATAAGGTCCTATTGGACAAGTGTTTCTACAATTGTGCATAGTAGTTGTGAGTTAGTGTAGTAAGCGAGCAATCATATTAATATTTGGGTTTACTCATAAACATTTGTCACGCCCCGAGCCTACACCTTGGGCGGGACCGGCACTCAGAGACCATTTCTGGCCCCAAGCGAACCCTTGGCCAGACTTTCTTAACTCAGCGGAAACCTAACTCAACAGAATAACTCAATGCAAATGCAAGGTTACAAAACAACTAAACTTATAAAATCTGGCCACAAAGGCAACTCAAATCTCAAAATAGAATATTTACATATATACATAGATGAGAGACTCAAAACTAACTCACTAACTATCTATGAAGCGTCTAAAATATTGAGATGGATGTTGGGACAGACCCCGCAACACCCTAATAAAACAAAACTAAGAACACAAAATAATTGAGTCCTACGGAATGCAAGGAGGCTCACCACTGACTCTGGAGTTCTCAGCTGGATCAACGACGAGCAGGATGTTGATCTGGGGTACCTGTATTTGCATCGTCATAAAATGCAGGCCAACTGGCATCAATACATTGAATGTACGAGTATGCGAGATGGAAAGCTAAACCGCAACTTAAGCTTGAAAAGAGTACAAAAGAACACTTACCTTGGCTCTGTTCGACTTATGAATAACTGAACTCGATATATAAAGCAATAAGACACATGCAATATATAAAGCTTGCAAAATAGTGTAAACAACTTAGCTCATTAATGATAAAACAATAACAAACTCAACTTTACTTATATAAAAATAATATAACTTTAGTGGGAGATTCTTTAACCAACAACCACCACTATGAGCCCTAGTGCTGGTACAATGTTTTACCTCACGTTGCCCAAGGACCATCCTATACCTGGCCGTGATATAGGAAGCTATCTTTACCAAGTGGATCCATTATCTTAACTTTCGTGATCATCTAAAAAGTATGACCCGAGAAAATCCCATGTTGGCCGCATGGTTCTTAGGGAGAGTTGAGTTAATATGAACTCGTGTCCCCAACTCGGTGCTCAAGACTAATCCCAAAAATATACTTTAGCTCATAAGTGTTTTAAACACATCTTTCTTTAGTTTGAGATAATTGCTCAAAATCTAGCCCAAAGGCTCACTTGGAATCGATGTTCCTTTCTTACTCAAATGTAAAAAAAACATTTAGAAACTTCTTCGGGAAATACATAGTTCCCTAATACTTTTGAGAAATGGACTCGACATTATGCTCTTGACTTAACTTGAAACTTGAGACTCTTCACTTGGCTTGAACTCTATACTCTTTACTCGACTTGAAACTTGAACCTTAAGACGAAGGTAAAACGTTTAATAACGGCTCTTGAAAAGCTTTAGAGACTTGCTTGAACTTACCTCTTAACTTTGCTTGACTTGACTCTAACTTCACTTTAACTTGATACTAACTTGCCTTTAATTGGATTATGGATTCAAGGTGTATGATCACATATTTTTGGATGAGTTCTTGGCGTTTTAGAAGTACCTTGGAGTGTTGGAAACAACTAGGAAACATAGGTGCAATACCTAGGAACATGCATGAGAAAGTATGAAAAGAATGGGGGATCTTGGCGTCCTTGGCGCTCTGCAAGGCACGGAGCGCCAGCCCTTGAAGCTCAGAAGGGACCTGCTGGCGCTCTACTAGGCGCGGCGCCCCAAGGGAGAAAGCTCAGAAGCTCTTTTGGGGCGCGCTGGCAGGCGCAACACGCCACCCCTTTTCCCCAGAAAACTCGACTTTTCTCCTTCTTTCTTCCAACTCTAAACCACCCTAACTTCAAGGGTTTCAACTCCAAACTTAAAGGATTATAAAATCCCTCAACATACAAGATATTCAACTCAAAAACACAATCAAATCATGTACTAAACCAACAAGAACTTTCAACAACACAAACCAACAATTTCAACAACCCAACCAAGCTTTTCTCGGAAATAAAAGGAGTTTGGCGTGTGGGGGAAAGGATCAACCCAACACTAAGAACTTACATACCTAGTGGGGATTACCCCCGATGATATCCACGACAGAAACTTGCTTGATCTCCTCTTTCTCCTCTTCTTTTCTTCTTCTTCTCTTTTTCACTCAAAATCCTCACTCTCACTCTTTTAAAATGGGAACAAATGATCCAAAAATCAGCCTAACACAAAAATATAACCCCAAAAGAAATAGCTAGGGAAAAGATCAAAATGCCCTTAAATTTTTCGGACGGATTCCCTGTCAACTGCCCAACTTTCAAAGGGCATAACTCGTTCATACGAACTTAGAATTGAGCAAACTCGGTGGTGTTGGAAAGATCATTCCACAAGCTTCGCAAAAATAACTGTAAATACTCCTAAATCATCCTGAGATAGGAGTTATGACTATTCAAAGTTGGCCAAAACTCACTGATTTCCCACACTTAACCAAATTTCCAGATGTTGAATTTTTTTCCAAAAATGACTATTTCCAATTTCAAGCTTTTTCATAGTTATTTCAAATTTTCGGATGTTACAATATCTCCCCCTTGGGAACATTCGTCCTCGAATGAGATTACTTTTAACAAGGCTAAGGGTGTAACATCAAACTCAAACACCCAACAAGCAATCATGCAAACAACAACAACAATAACGACATGCTCACTACAATTTAAAAAGCACTAAGAAGAAAATTAGTACCTTGGTCTACATTTCCTCCGGATTCAAAGAGATATGGGTATCTCTTTTTCATTTCCTCTTCGGCTTCCCAAGTAGCTTCCTCAACAAATTAGTTCCTCCATAGGACCTTGACTGAGGCTACATCTTTCGTTCTCAACCTACGAACTTGGCGAACTAAAATCTGAACAGGAATCTCCTTGTAAGATAAGTTATCCTTGATCCTAATACTTTCAGTTGGTAGGATCAATGAAGGATCGCCTATGCACTTCTTCAACATAGAGATATGAAATACAGGATGAACCGCTGCTAGTTCCTGTGGTAACTCCAACTCATAAGCAACATTACCAATTCTCTTGGCTATGCGGTAAGGTCCAATATATCGGGGACTAAGTTTCCCCTTCTTAGGTGAAACTTTTAAATATACCCAATCGTCTACTTCAAACTCTAACGCCCTTCTCCTAACATCAGTATGGGATTTTTGACAACTCTGTGCCGTTTTCAACCTCTCTTGAATCACTTTCACCTTCTCCATAGCTAGGTGAACTAAATATGGTCCTATCAACCCTGCTTCGTCAACTGTTGTTGTAGGCAAACTCAATGAGAGGTAGGTGATCACCCCAATTACCTTTGAAATCGATCACACAAGCTCTCAACATATCTTCTAAAGTCTGAATAGTACGCTCTGCTTGCCGATCAGTCTAAGGATAAAAGGCTGTACTTAAGTTCACCTTCGAACCTAAGCCTTTCTAAAAAGATTTCCAAAACTGTGCAGTAAGTTGTGCACCTCTATCTGAAATAATGGAGATTGGGACTCCATGAAGTCTCACTATCTCTTGAACATACAACTTGGCATAATCTTCTGCTGTATTGGTAGTCTTTACCGGTAGAAAATGAGCTGACTTTGTCATTCGGTCGACAATCACCCAAATAGAATCATGTTGTCTGTGAGACTTTGGCAACCCTGTGATGAAATCCATATTGATCATCTCCCACTTCCATTCTGGAAGTTCTATCCTTTGAGCCAAACCAACGTGCCTTTGGTGTTCAACTTTCACTTGTTGGCAATTTGGACACTTAGCAACAAACTCTGCAATGCCCTTCTTCATGCCATTCCACCAATAGACTTCTCTCAAGTCACGATACATCTTCGTGGAACCCGAATGAATGAAATATCTGGAGCTATGAGCTTCCTCCATAACCCTTTCTTGGAGTCCATCTACCATAGGTACGCACAATCTACCTTGATACCTCAAAACACCATCTCCCCCTTGTTCAAAAGCTAATACTCTTTGATTTTGAACATTTGCATTCAACTCAAGCAAGATGGGATCTTGATCTTGTTTCTCTTTCACTTCTGACACTAGTGATGACTCGGCCCCATTCGCCATCGCTATTCCTCCTTCTGCGGAATCTGTAAATATGACTCCCAGGTATGCCAGTCTGTATATATCTTTTGCTAACTTTCTCCTTCCTTCTTCAATATGGGCGGTGCTACCCATAGACAACCCGCGTAAAGAATCAGCAACAACATTAGCCTTACCTGGGTGATAAAGAATACTCAGGTCATAATCCTTGAGTAATTCTAACCACCTCCTTTGTCTGAGATTAAGCTCTTTCTGAGTAAGCACATATTAAAGGCTCTTGTGATCAGTGAATATGTCGACATGTACACCATACAAGTAATGATGCCATATCTTCAAAGCAAATACTACAACAGCCAACTCTAAGTCATGGGTTGGGTAGTTCTTCTCATGAACTTTCAACTGTCTGGAGGCATAAGCTATAACCTTGTCATTCTGCATTAAGACACAACCTAGACCAACTCTAGATGTATCACAATACACCACAAAACCTTGAGTACCTTCTGGTAACGTCAAAACTGGCTGATATCAATCTTTTTTTCAATTCCTAAAAGCTCCTCTCACAAACTTCAGACCATTGCAATTTCACTGCCTTCTGAGTCAACTTGGTTAAATGAGATGCAATTGACGAGAACCCCTCAACAAACCTTCTATAATAGCCAGCTAAACCCAAGAAACTCCTAATTTCAGTTGGAGATGTGGGTCTAGGCCAATTCTGCACTGCCTCAATTTTTCGAGTATCAACTTTAATTTCATCACCGGACACAATGTGGCCTAGGAACTCGATAGACTTAAGCCAAAACTCACATTTAGAGAACTTGGCATACAACTCCTTATCTTTCAAAGTCTGAAGGACTAGTCTGAGATGACTAGCATGATCTTCATCATTCCTTGAATAGATTAGTATGTCATCAATGAAAACGATAACAAACACATCTAAATAAGGTTTGACGACTCTATTCATAAAGTCCATGAAAGTTGCCGGTGCATTGGTCAACCCAAAGGACATAACTAAAAACTCAAAATGACCATATCTGGTCCTGAATGCTGTCTTTGGAATATCACATTCCCTTACTCTTAACTGATGATAGCCTGATCTGAGGTCAATCTTTGAAAATCAGGTAGCACCTTGAAGCTGATCGAAAAGATCATCAATCCTTGGAAGAGGGTACTTGTTCTTGATGGTAACCTTATTCAACTAGCGGTAATCTATACACATCCTAAGGGAACCGTCTTTCTTTCTCACAAACAAGACCGGAGCACCCCAAGGTGAGACACTCGATCGAATGAAACCCTTTTCTAGGAGATCTTTCAACTCTGTTGATGCCATTCTATATGGCAGAATAGAGATAGGATGAGTATCTGGAATAAGATCTATGCCGAAATCTATTTCTCTCTCAGGAGGAATTCCGGGTAGATTATCAAGAAAAACTTCTAGAAACTCTCTTACTATATGAACTGACTAAAAAGGAGGTATCTTAACACTAGAGTCATTAACTCGGACTAAGTGATAGATACAACCCTTTGAAACTAACTTTCTCGCCTTAAGGTACAAAATAAAATGACCCTTAGGAGCTGCTGAACTGCTACTCCACTCTATGACTGGCTCACTCGAAAACTAAAACTTGACTACTCGAGATCTACAGTCTAATGATGCATAACAGGCATGAAGCCAATCCATACCTAGAATGACATCGAAATCTACCATGTCTAACTTAACCAAATCAGCCATGGTGCTCTTGTGATTGATAGTAACAGGACAATCACAATAGACTCTTTCTGCTAGAATAGACTCCCCAACATGTGTAGAAACACAAAAGGGTTCACAAAGTCTTTCAGGAAAAACATCAAACTTATTTGCGACATAAGGAGTTACAGAAGATAAACTTGCTCATGGGTCTAGCAAAGCATACACATCAAAAGCAAAGACTCTGATCATACCAGTGACAACATTTGGAGAATTCTCTTGCTCATGGCGACTGGTGATTGCATAGAGGCGATTTGCTCCTCCGCCGGTTCTAGAAGTAGCTCCTCTAGGTGCCGTCCTGTCTGGGGGAGCAACTGAAGAAGATTGGGCCCTACTGCCCAGATTTCCACTACCTTGCTTATTCTTAGGGCACTTCTTCATGAAGTGACCTTCTTGTCCACACTTAAAGCAACCTGTCTGACCCTGATGACACTTCCCTGGATGGACTCTACCACACCTAGCACATGCAGGAAACAAACTACCTCCTTGTGCCACACTACCTGAAGACTGTGTTGGTCTAGCCTTGAAGTCCTTCGAATTCTGGCCATTAAATTCCCCTCTGTATCGGGGTGCAGGTGCTCTAGCAGATGATGGAGCAGGTCCCTTTTGCCTTTGTTGGAAGGACGGACGATTCACATTACCTTTCTGCTGCCCGGACTCATTACCGGTCTTGGCTCTCTTACTTCTGAACTCTTCACTGTCCCTCAGCCTCTCTTCCTCAACCTGTTGTACATAGACCATTAACCTAGATATGTCCATGTCCCCGATAAGCGTTGCAACCCTACCTTCCTTACTTGACAATCGAGATAGCCAAACAACAAACAAGCTCATTCTATTTCTCATGTCCGCCACCATCTTCGGAGCATAGCGGGATAGTTAGGTGAACTTCAGACTGTACTCATGAACACTCAAGGACTCCTGCTTAAGTGTGAGGAACTCACGTACCTTGGCCTCTCTCAATTCTTGAAGAAAGAATTGCTCCAAGAAAGATTCCTCAAAATAGGCCCAACTCGCAGGTGGTGCTTCCTCAGTTCTACTTCCTTTCCACTGGTCAAACCAAGTTCTAGCAACATCCTTCTATTGATACGCAGCTAGTTCAACTTGGTCAGTGTCCGACACATACATCACATCAAAAATCTTCTTCAACTCCTCAATGAAGTTCTCTGGATCCTCAGTAGTACTTGAACCCATGAAACTCGAAGGATTCATCCCCAAGAACTCACGAATCCTAGAAGTGTCAGCTCCTTCATGTCCAGCTCCCCTTTGCTGAATAATCTGATTAGTTACAGCTTGACTCAGAATTCTAATTGCCTCTCTAAACTCGGCATTAGAAACTTCCCCTTGATCTTGCACTCCCGGGGCATAAGGTAACTCTTACTCACGGCCCGAGCCTACACCCTGGGCGGGACTGGCACCCAGAGACCATTTCTGACCCCAAGTGAACCCTTGGCCTAGCTTTCTTAACTCAGCGGAAACCTAACTCAACAGAATAACTGAATCCAAATGCAAGGTTACAAAACAACTTAACTTATAAAATATGGCCACAAAGGCAACTCGAATCTCAAAATAGAATATTTACATATATACATAGATGAGAGACTCAAAACTAACTGACTAACTATCTATGAAGCCTCTAAAATACTGAGATGAATGTTGGGACAAACCCCGCAACACCCTAATAAAACAAAACTAAGAACACAAAATAAGTGAGTCCTACGGAATGCAAGGAGGCTCACCACTGACTCTGGAGTGCTCAGCTGGATCAACGACGAGTAGGATATTGATCCGGGGTACCTGTATCTGCATCGTCACAAGATGCAGGCAAACTGGCATCAGTACATTGAATGTATGAGTATGCGAGATGGAAAGCTAAACCGTAACTTAAGCTTGAAAAGAGTTCAAAGAACACTTACCTTGGCTCTGTTCGACTTATGATTAACTGAACTCGATATATAAAGCAATAAGACACATGCAATATATAAAGCTTGCAAATTAGTGTAAACAACTTAGCTCGTTAATGATAAAACAATAAAAAACTCAACTCTACTTATATAAAAGTAATATAACTTTAGTGGGAAATTATTTAACCGACAACCACCACTATGAGCCCTAGTGCTGGTACAATGTTTTACCTCACGTTGCCCAAGGACCATCCTATACCTGGCCGTGATATAGGAAGCTATCTTTACTAAGTGGATCCACTAGCTTAACTTTCGTGATCATCTAAAAAGTATGACCCGAGAAAATCCCATGTTGGCCGCATGGTTCTTATGGAGAGTTGAGTTAATATGAACTCGTGTCCCCAACTCGGTGCTCAAGCCTACCCCCAAAAATATACTTTAGCTCATAAGTGTTTTAAACACATCTTTCTTTAGTTTGAGATAATTGCTCAAAATCTGGCCCAAAGGCTCACTTGGAATCGATGTTCCTTTCTTACTCAAATGTAAAAGAAACATTTAGAAACTTCTTCGGGAAATACATAGTTCCCTAATACTTTTGAGAAATGGACTCGACATTATGCTCTTGACTTAACTTGAAACTTGAGACTCTTCACTTGGCTTGAACTCTATACTCTTTACTCGACTTGAAACTTGAACCTTAAGACGAAGGTAAAACGTTTAATAACGGCTCTTGAAAAGCTTTAGAGACTTGCTTGAACTTACCTCTTAACTTTGCTTGACTTGACTCTAACTTCACTTTAACTTGATACTAGCTCGCCTTTAATTGGATTATGGATTCAAGGTGTATGATCACATATTTTTGGATGAGTTCTTGGCGTTTTAGAAGTACCTTGGAGTGTTGGAAACAACTAGGAAACATAGGTGCAATACCTAGGAACATACATGAGAAAGTATGAAAAGAATGGGGGAACTTGGCGTCCTTGGCACTCTGCAAGGCACGGGGCGCCAGCCCTTGAAGCTCAGAAGGGACCTGCTGGCGCTCTGCTAGGCGCGGCGCCCCAAGGGAGAAAGCTCAGAAGCTCTTTTGGGGCTCGCTGGTAGGCGCAACGCGCCACCCCTTTTCCCCAGAAAACTCGACTTTTCTCCCTCTTTCTTCCAACTCTAAACCACCCTAACTTCAAGGGTTTCAACTCCAAACTCTAAGGATCATAAAATCCCTCAACATACAAGAGATTCAACTCAAAAACACAATCAAATCATGTACTAAACCAACAAGAACTTCCAACAACACAACCAACGACTTCAACAACACAAACCAACAATTTCAACAACCCAACCAAGATTTTCTCGGAAATAAAACTAGTTTAGCTTGTGGGGGAAAGGATCAACCCAACACTTAGTACAAGGATCAATCCAACACTTAGTACTCACATACCTAGTGGGGATCACCCCCGACGATATCCACGATGAAAACTTGCTTGATCTCCTCTTTCTCCTCTTCTTCTCCTCTTCTTCTACTCTTCACTCAGAACCCTCACTCTCACTCTTTTAAAATGGGACCAAATGATCCAAAAATCAGCCTAACACAAAAATATAACCCCAAAAGAAATAGCTAGGGAAAAGACCGAAATGCCCTTAAAATTTCTGAATAGATTCCCTGCCAACTGCCCAACTTTCAAAGGGCATAACTCGCTTATACGAACTTGGAATCGAGCAAACTCGGTGGCATTGGAAATATTATTCCACAAGCTTCGCAAACCTAACTGGAACTACTCCTAACTCATCATGAGCTAGGAGTTATGACTGCTAAAAGTTGGCCAAAACTCACTGATTTCCCACACTTAGTCAAATTTCCAGATTTTGAATTTTTTTTCCAAAAATGACTATTTCCAATTTCAAGCTTTTTCATAGTTATTTCAAATTGCCGGATTTTACAACATTAAGCTTGAATTTGAGATGAGTGTCATGATCAAAAGAATGGCAACATTAGAGTGATGATGTTAGTCTTAAGATTTGATCTAGAAGATGTGACATTTAGTAGGTGAGGAATTGAGGTGATTAGCTGCAATAGATATGAGTGGTACAAGTGAGAGACCCTAACGTTTAGATAAGGGCAGTGAAGTGTGGCTAAGTCACAAGAGTAACAAGAGCATTAAGAGGTGTGCCGAGATGGTATGTTACCAGATGAGGTTCCAATTAAGTTATGATTTTTCATGTGTTCCTAGATAGCATAATGGAGTTGTTAATATGGAATAGGTCCATAGATTTCAAGTGTTAGATTTAGACCTAAGGGGGAGATAATAAGAGGAGAAATCAAGTCAACTGTTGATAATTTCTTAAGGAGCTGATTAGTAGGAGTCCATGGAGTTGTTAGAGTACTAAGCTTGAATGTGGTGTTGTTAAATATTTGGCGGTTCTTGATATGAGACCAATATGGTGGTAGAGAGTAATAGTTTGGGATGAGATTCCTTATAGAGAGTTATAATCCAAACTTAAGGATTTGGGTTAATCTTTAATATAGTAAGAGCAGACCATTAGACTCAGACCTTAGTAAGAGTAACCCCATTCCATACCAAGTTCAGTCGTCATTCGAGGACGAATGATCCCAAGGGGGAGATATTGTAACACCCCAGAAATTTTTTGAGCTAAGACTCGAACCGTTCTTCGTAGTGAGGGAGATTTTTGCAAGGAATATAAAATTTCTTGAGTATTAAGGTCACTAGATGTAGCACCCTGAGTTTCAAGAAGAACTAAAGAGAGTTCATCCAAGTCATTTCTAGTTTTTCTTAAGTTTGGGGTCAACTTCAAATGACCATAACTCCTAGTACAGGATGAGTTAGGTGAGCTACAAGATAGAAAATTAAAGCTCATCGAGTCCTTTTTCCAACACCACCGAGTTTTATCAATTCCGAGCTCTGAGTAAAGAGTTATGACTGATTTGCTAACATCGCACAAACCTGGTAGCAGCTCCGCGATGCGGAGCCAATACGGACCTCACTGCCTGGTGAAAGATCTTTCCGACTCCCAGCTCGTTTTATTTATTTCTTTAAGGGTGTTTTAGTCCTAAAAACCCTTAGGAGGTCATCTAAATTGCCCTAAACGAATAGAAAATCAGTTTTCACAACTCAAAACCCTCTCATCTACTCCAAAGATTCTACGCTCAAGAAAATCTAGAAAAGCTAAGGCGTGGGTTCTTCTTCAAAGGTTTTCCTTCAAGTTGCTTCAAGAGGATAATTATTTCAAGTATGTAAGCTTCCTTAGTGTTGGGTTTGTTCACCCACACGCCAATCATGTTAAAATCGGCTTTAAATTTATTCTAAAAGTTGAAGCTTTGATGTTCTTGTTATGTATTCATGAATTTGCTTTCATTCTTTATTTAGGCTGAGATTGAGGAGTTCTTGAGGTTAATGTGTCGATTTATGGAGGGGTTAGAGTTAGATTCTAGTGTACATGTGTTGGGTATCTAAATCTAAAGAGAGATTGAGAAAAAGAATCGAAGTTAGGTGAATTAGGATTAGAAAACGAAGAAAAAGTTTCATCGATCGAAATCTGGAATCCCCTCCGCGTCGCGCAACCTCTTTCCAGATTTGGGAATTTCTGTTTCGCATCGCGGAGCTGACACGGAGTGTTCTGTCTCAAAAGTTATTTTCGAAACCAAAATTTAAAAGCCTCTCCGCGTCACGGACCCACCTTCAAATATTGATTTTTGGTCTTTTCTCATGTTTAGTTATTTAAAATCATTCCTAAACAACATGAGATCCTTCCAATCACAAATCTTTATCCTTGAATCCATAATTCAATTCAAGGATCAGTTAAGGGTCAAGTCAAGAGCAGTTAATATCAAAGTCAAGAGAAGTCAAGAGTTAAGTCAAGATAAGTTCTTAAAGTTTTTCAAAAGTCTTTCACAAATGTTTGTAACTTCGTTTTAAGACTGAAAGTTTCAAGTTAAGAGTCAAGAGTTGAGTTTATTTCTCAAAAGCTATTAGGGAACTAAGTATTCTCAAAGAAGTTTTTAAATGTTTTCACATTTAAATAGGAATAGAAACTGAGATTTTCAAAGAGCCTTCGGGCTAATTTTCAGAAAAGAGAAACAGCTTTCTAAATGAAGCAAGCAGGGAAACTGAGATTTCCAAGATAGCCTTTGAACTAAGTTTTTTAGCACTAATCTCAAACCATAGAAGAAGTATGTTTTTAAACGTAAAGAACTAAGTATTTTTGGGATAGTATTGAGCACCGATATGAGGGTGCGAGTTCATATTAACTTAAGTCTCCATAAACCATGTAGCCATCATGGGTAGAAAAGGGTCATAATTTTTAGATGAACCCTTTTCACATAGACTAGTGGATCCACTTAGTGAGTTAGCTTCCTATATCACGACAAGGTATAGGATGGACCTCGGCAGCGTGAGGTAATGCGTTGTATCATCACTATAGTTCTTAAGTAATTGTCGGTTAGAGAAACTCCCACATCAGTAGTAGTATGGTTCCTCAATGGGTTCTGCTTAGTATGAATGGTGGTATGAGACTTCATTCATGCACTGCACAAGTAGACTTTGAGAGGGAGCATGGTTTGTCTTATTATGATATTATGTTTATGAATTGACAACATGTTTTCAACAGTTTTTCTTTATATTGCACTTGTTTTAAACTGCTTTATAATGAAATGAGTTCAGCTATGTTGAGTTGAGTTGAGCCAGGTAAGTTCTTCGGTTTCTTTCAGATTCTTTCAGGCTTATGTTATGCTTTAGAATTCCCCTTACATGCTCATACATTCCACATACTGAGCCATTTGGCCTACATCTTCTCATGATACAGACAGGTATTCAGGATCATCAACAGGAGCTTCGTTGATACATCCAGAAGTTCGAGTTAGCTATGGCGAGCCTCCTTGTTTCCGGAGGATTTCATTTACCTTTCAGTTTAGTCAGGATGTCGTGGGTCTTGTCCTGACTTCCATCTTTATCAGTTAGAGGCTTCATAGATAGTCAGTATAGTTGAGAAGTCTATATTATTCATTTATTTTTTAAAAATGTTTTAAAGACTAAGTGCTTATTTTATGGCAAGTTGAATGTATTATTTTATTCTATGTTGTTCATTTGAGTTAAAGTTTTGAAAAGTTGAGTTTATTAAATTTTATTCAGTTTTAAGCTTTGTATGCTTGAGTTAGTCTTCCGCTTGTAGTCAGCCAGGATGAGGGTTCGCTTGGGGACCAACAATGGTCTTCGAGTGCCGGCCACGTCCAGGGTGTAGGCTCGGGTTGTGACACTTTGCTTTAGTCCATTCACTCTCTCGAGCTGAATGTGTGGAAAAGGGTTTAGGATTCACTCTCTCGAGCTGAATGTGTGGAAAAGGGTTTAGGATTCACTCTCTCGAGCTGAACCCATGACAACCCAATACCCACAGACTATCGATTTAGTAATGTTGGTTTTAAAACCTCTCTATCGAGAAAGCCAAAAATACAAAGCTGAAATTGTATTTGCTACTACAACCCCAATAAATTCAACCTTAATTACTGAACGAAATCATGTTTAAACAACAAATAAACTATCAAATAACAATACCCAACAGTTAAATTAACCCATAATCACATAATCACACCCCAAGAATTAGGTTTTAGCTAGACATAGTAAAAAGATAAGAATCTGCACGCTGGTACTCCTAATGCTCGCGCTCACTCTCAGAAGTGGTGAGGTAAGTGACATAGATGCTATCACTGTCGGATCATGCTTCTGGTGATGCATGTGCTTTGCCTTTACCCTTGCCTTTCCCACCAGTTGTAGTGAGTTTTGTGGCCTTTCCCTTGGATGCTACTACATGCTCATTGAGTGTAATCCCTTTTGCTTTCCCTCGGGGTGGCATGTTTCTTCCTGCAACTTTAGGTCTAGCCATATCTGCAAAACATCGAGAAAAAGTTAGAAACTATTCAAATCAAAGTATAGAAAATCAGTTGCAGACAAACTCGTTGATCCATTCGACGAGTCACCGAATCTCTTTGGCGAGCTAGATTGGGTTCGTCAAAGGGATTGGCTCAAAAATCTCAGCAAGTCGGCAATGGGAGGGCCCTTTTGGCGAATTGTCGACCGCTTTCGGTGAGCAAGGGTTAGCTCGCTGAAAGTTACAGTGTAAAATGGACTCAGGGGTGCAGATAAAGGGCAATCAAGAAGACTTTCGGCGAGTCGCTGAGTGCTTTCGGTGACCTCAGGCTTCTCGCTGAAAGTTACAGAACCCAACAACACATATAATGAAATTAAAGGCGAGATGAGGACTTTCAGTGAACCGCCAAGTGGTTCGGCAAGCTCGACCCACCTTACCAAACGACCCAACGTGCCTACTTTCAACCTAACTTCTCGAATTCAACCCCCCAACCCCCGAAAACAAAATCAAAGCTTGCACTAGTCAAATTAAAGCAAGACCCATAGCACCCATTACCCCGAAATACTCAAACTTCTCCCGATTTTGCCAAATTTGGCCAATTGACGACTTTTGCTCTTAAGAAGGACGTTACCCGCTCCATCATTAGCAAATTACGTCATTTGGCACAAATACAGGTTACTCAGATTTCACCCAACCAAACTAAACAACATGCAAGCACAACCCCACAAATTTAATTCATTTTAAGGCACAAATTTATGGGAATTTAACAATCAAAACATTACGGGCAAAATTATCAAATTAAATCAGGATTTTAAGCATTCTAATCATATTAGAGAGGCCCAACACACGACAATACGATAAGATCATTTGCCTAAGGGTAAAAATTACTAAAAATAAATTTAGGGTTCGGAAAACCAACCTTAGTTGTCGATTAATAAAGACTAAAAAGCTAGGTTGTAATGTAATCCACTCCAAACACAACTCCGATGACTAAAATACTCTTAAAAATGTGAAAATACATAAACTAGAGTGCGGGTGTGAGTTTGGGAAGATAAAAAGTGAGGGAAAATGAACGAATTTGAATATTTAATTCTTTGGCCTTAAAGACTGTCCAGTTTTCGCCCATTCGGGGACATTAATCGTGCTCGCCGAGCCATTCGGTGATACGCTGAGTGGTCATTTACCTCACTGAGTTTTACAGGACCTCCAGTTATTGTGGGGGTCCAAACGGCGGTCTACGTTGGGATCGCCGACCAGGTCGGCTATTCGCCAATAATTTCATGGGCTCGCCGAGTTTTACAGACTCCAATGTAAAATTTCCTTGAGTCTAACGATGATCTGGGTTAGGGTCGCCGACTTCTTCGGTAATGTGCCGACTTAACCCTTTGCTCGCCAACATGTGCTTTTTAAACACTTTCCACGTTTTAGCCTACACAAACAACACACCATTATTTCACTAAAACAAAAATAAAGCAATAAGGGGTCTTGGGTTGCCTCCCAAGCAGCACCTTAGTTAGCGTCGCGGCACGGCGCAAGTCCACCTTCAAACCTCATTCTTGGGGTTGACCAGAGTGTCACTAGGAAACTTCCTTTTCTGTCTCGGGTTTAGATGAGACGAGATATGACCTATTTGGGTCTCCAACTGCTTGATTGATACAGAATGGGAGGTGGCGGTCTAACTAAGGGTTGACACATCTTCTTTCATTTCCTTTAGGATCTTGTCAGACCCCTCAACTTTGTTAAGGATATGAGCAAGCATATCCTCACACCGACCACCCTCTAAATCCTTTGGATTTTGGTGCTCGTGGGGAGGCACATACTTATCCTTCTCCCAATCCTTCCAATTTGGATTTCGATCCCTCTATTCACGATCTCAATCTTTCGAACCTTCATCCCTAGTCCAACATTGGTTACCACTCTGCCTTGGGTAGTTTGAACGATAACCACCACCTTGGTTGGCCAGGAAGTTCACTTCCTCACTGTACAAAGCCTCAAACTTTGCTTCCTCAGGATTAGCACACCCGACACCCACATCATTGACACTTCGAGCACCAGCTCCCATGACATTTTTGGACAAAATGTCAAGTTGTGTCATGATCTTGACCATGTTTTGGTCCTTCTCTTGATCTTTTTTCATCTGCTCCTTGGTCAATTTGAATGTAAGAGGGGAGACTTGGTCTTCATGGGTGTAGCAAGCCCGATTTATCGTGGTCATGCCATCCAATAGCTGAGCTGCTACCACATAAGGTTGCTGCGTCAAACCTCCTGGAGAAAGTTAGTCAGCAACACCCTTTTTTACCGAGTCAAGGCTCCGGTAAAAATACCGCAGCAATACGTTGTCAGGCAAGCCATGAGTTGGGCATTAGAGCACCAACTTCTTGAATCGTATCCAAGTCTCATGAATTGGCTCGCCCTCCAAACGTTTAAAGCCTTGGATTCTGTCCCGAAGAGTCATCATCTTCGAAAAAAGGAAAAATCTCACATTAAATGCGGTGACCAACTCCTCCCACGAAGTGATTGATTCACGTGGCAATTCAGCCACCCACCACCATGCTTCTCCCATCAAAGAAAATAGGAAAAACCTCAAACAAACCGACTCCTGGGATATATTCTTGAAGGAGAATGGTCTGCAAACATCCACGAAATTCTGAATGTGCTCATGAGGATCTTCAGGAGCCAAACCACTGAAAAGCCCCTTTAGTTGCAAGAGTTTCAACATAGTACTCGTGATGTGAAATACCGCATTCCCTTCAGCCGGAGGCAAGCGTATGGCACCAATACCGCCCTTGAGATGGGGGTCATTAGCATGAGGCTCATTGACATCGTTGAGGTTTCTGATGTCATCTTGATGGCCTACTTGGCTGCCATTCACACTCATAATTCCTGTTTCAATCCACGAACAAGCAAAATAAAACTAAAAATTAATAGTAGAACTATAACTAACAAGAGAAAAATTCGACTTCACTAAAAATTCTCAAGTAACACCACTCCCCGACAGCGGCACCATTTTGATAAGAAACACTATCAAAGATACTTCATCCAATACTAAGCATCAACGATCGTTCAATAGTAATATAACCCAACTAGTGAGTTGGGGTCGAGTCCTAAGGGAGTGGTTCGTACTCAAGAATCAATAGAAAAACATGAATATGCTAAAGTTAATCATAGCTAAAAAAAATTTACGGAGAAAAACATGATAAACTAAAGGTTGACACGAGTGTCAATTATCAAAAGAGGGGGGTTTGTAGTCAATTAGCAGCTAAAAACAGCAAGTAATATGAAAATACAAATATGGAGACAGGATTCTTGGGATGTGATAGGATTATAGGCTAAGGTAAACAACCGGGTAATTGCATTTAATAGTAAACCGCTGTAAATTAGTGAATAAGCTAGACTTTAGTGGAGGTAAACTTTATCTCGAACAATTTACCCCGAATCAAATTGGTTTCTCTCGAACACCAATAAGCCTCAATGAAGCTCAGCCTTCACTTTAGTACATTCACTCTCTCGAGCTGAATGTGTGGAAAAGGGTTTAGGGTTCACTCTCTCGAGCTGAACCCATGACAACCCAATACCCACAGACCATCGATTCATCAATTTTGGTTTTCAAACCTCTTTCTCGAGCAAGCCAAAAACACGAAGTTAGGATTGTATTTACAACTACAACCTATTAGATTCAACTACAATTACTGAACAAAATCACTTTTAAACAACGAACAAACTATCAATTAGCAATACCCATCAGTTAATTCAACCCATAATCACATAATCACACCCCAAGAATTGGGGTTTTAGCTAGACATAGTAAAAAGATAGGAATCGATACCGAAATGTGTTTCCATCAATTGGGTACGATTAATAGGGTCTTTACAAATGTCTAAGATGAAGAATCTTCAATACCCATTTCCAATTTCTTCGAAATAAGAATCTTCAAATCTTCAAAGCTAAGGAAAATTGTCTCCAAAAACCAAGCTCTAAAACTGAATAACTCTAAAAAATGGTTTCTGAATTGTAAAACTGATACTAAACTAAAAATTTAAACAAGTATTTATAGTTGTCAAAAAGTGTGTTGCGAAGGACCATTCGGCGCAATAAGTCGGGATCACCAATCCATTTGGCGATCCACCCTTTGGTCATTCCTATCGCCTTTTCGCTTTGGCCTTCAACACTTCAAGCTCTGTAACTTTGGGTGATAAGGCACTGCATCAAGGAATCGTTCGGCGACTCGCTGACTACTCTGTTCTATCGCCGACTTGATTTTCTCCTTCAGGGCTTGGCACACTAGAACATTGGGCGAGATCAAGACCGTTCAGCGACTCGCCCAATGGGTTAGGCAATCCTCATGCCTTCTTTTCTTCGTTCTTTCAGTTGCTTTGTTTCTTTTTTATCTTTAGTGTCCATGCTTCGTGCCTAAATCCAAATACTTGAAACTCAAGGATTTACATAAGTTATTGGCACAAAATATGCATTTGAGGACACTAAATCTATTAAAATCAAGCCCTAAATGAGTCCAAATCGTAGACTCATCAAAGATACTGATTTAGAAGGCACTTTGTTCAATATGTAAGTTTCAGTCAATAATGCATCTCCCCAGAAAGAGATAGACAAATTTGCTTGCGCCATCATTGATCTTGTCATGTCTAATACTCCCTCCGTTTTAAAAAGAATGACTTCCTTTCCTTTTTAGTCTTTTAAAAAAGAATGACCTCTTTCTTTTTTTGGTAACATTTTAATTTCAACTTTCCACGTGACATGTTTAAGACCACAAGATTAAAGGACAATTTTGTACATTTGACATAACTTTAATTTAGGACCACACGATTCAAAAGTCTTCTTTATTATCTTAAACTCCGTGCCAAGTCAAAGTAGGTCATTCTTTGTGAAACGGAGGGAGTAATGTTCTATTCCTTCTTTTAGCTACACCATTTTGTTGAGATGTATAAGGAGTGATTGACTGTCTGAATATACCCTTTTCAATACATAATTTTTCAAATTGTTTTGACAAATATTCACGTCCTCGATCAGTTCTTAAAGTCTTTATGCTTTTATCTAATTGATTTTCAACTTCATTCATATATCTTTTAAAGAACTCAAGTGCTTCAGATTTATGAGAAATCAAATAGACATAACCAAAGAGCGTGAAATTATCAATAAATGTAATGAAATATGTAGCACCAGACCTTGCCCTCACATTCAATGGACCACAAATATGAGAATGAATCAATTGAAGTGGGAACTCAGCTCTCTTAGCCTTCCCAAATAGTTTACGCATAATCTTTCTAGTAAGACAATTTTCACAAGTTGGCATATCAATTTTGGTGAAAGAACATAAATGTCCTTCTTTTGCCAAACTATTCATTCTATCTTGTCCTATGTGTCCTAATCTTGCATGTCATGTAATAACATCAATATCATTGTTACTTGAATAACATGTCATTACACAATGGTCAACATAATAGTCATAAGTTGAATAATTACAATCTAAAATGATAAAGCAGTCATAACGAAGTCCAAAACAATATAAAATACTATCTAGACTTATTTAACACAATTACAACTAAAAAGTAAATCAAAACCAATATCTAATAGAACAGACACAGATACTAAGTTTCGTCGAATCTCTGGAGCATATAGGATGTCATGCAACATCAATGAACGATCACCATGCAAGTCCACTTTGTAAGTGCCTATCCCTTTGACTTCTTATTTCGCATTATTTCCCACATAAATCCACCTTGATTTAGATGAAACTCGATGAAACTCCACATACGATTCTCGATCTCGACTCATGTGGTCGGTTGATCCTGAGTCTACAATCCACATAGGATAAGAATCAGTTAGTAAAGAAGTGCTAGAAACATATGTAGTACTAGATGCGTTTAGAAATACTACCTTATATGACTCAGTACACTCACGTGCAAAATTCCCCAACACTTGGCAATTGTAGCACTTCATTTTGCTCTTGTCTCTCTTCTTAAAAAACCATTTTCCTTTATTGGAATTTGACTTCTTCTTTTTCTTAGAGGGACCTTATCCAGTCTCTTTGTCTTTCCCATTCCTTTTCCAATTTTTCTTGTTTTTGTACCACTTTACTCTGCCATAAAGGCATTAGAAGTAGCTTTAGCAGCACCAATGTGCTCATCTTCAAGTTCAACATGACGTGCAACATCATAAAAAGTTTTGATGTTATCATTATGGGTCAAGTTAACCTTCAAATGTTCTCAATTACTGGGAAGAGATTGAATTACTGCCTGGACTTGTTGCTCATCTGAAAGAACATGACCAACACTATTGAGTTGAACTATCATGTTTGACATCACCCTAAGGTGTTATTTGATATTTTGATCATGACGCTTTTTGTAAGTGTCAAATTTGATAGTCAACTGTCGGAGGCGAGTTACAGATGTACCCCCATATGTTCCTTGCAGATGTGCCCACATATCATGAGCAGTAGGAAATTCCTCACATTCATGTATGAGGTCATCAACCATATAACTACCTATTATTCCACGTGCAATGGAATTAGTTTTTTTCCAAGCTTTGTAAGCTTCAAGATCCCGTTTGTGTTGTGCAGAATTACCCTCATCTGGTTGATTCAAAACATGATTTATACCTTCCAGAACATTTTGCTCTTCCAGTACATACCATATTTTACGACTCCAGATGTCGTAATTGTCACCGTTAAAATTTTCACCTTTGTTTAAGTCAGCAATGATACTTTTTGATGCCATATCCGTTATTGAGATATAATAAGCCAATAATTTTAATCAATTATACATGCGACATACACATTTAAGCAAATCAATTCTCAAAAAGATTTCATATTTAATGTAAAATCGAAAAGACATGTATGCATTCAATCATTATCTACAAATTAAATATTTAACCAAAATTCAAATCTAATTTCTTAACGTGTATAATTAATATATTGAAGACTTTCATAATAAGGATTTTTAAGTCTAATAACATAAATTGAGAAAAACCAAATTACATAATTCATATCTTGAAAAATAAATAAACAATAACAAATTACAAGTAATTCAAAGACTAAAATCCGTTCACAAGTCTTCAAAACAACAAATATACACCCTAAAAGGTTGTCTGAGCCAAATGTCATGATAAACATCGGTCAATCTACTACCCCAAGGTTCACAAAGAGAGTCTGTTAAATAAGCTAAGCCTCTCCAAACTGAAATTTCCTTATAATCAGCCAGTTCAACCTAATTTATTTAAAAAGGTGAATAAAATCACGTGCTGAAATATTAGGGGACATCTTCAAATTTTTCTCTTTTCCCTTCGAATGGCCATTTGATTCCTTAACAGATTTTGTGTCGCTCTTGGGACATCAATCTGTATTATTTCACGCCCTCAGAAATATGTCTTACGACGACTTGCTCTTCTACCTTAACTCTTTGCTCGAATTTGAGAAATCCCACTTGGAGTAATTTGAGCATATTTCCGTTCAGTCATAGCTGAAATGGAAACAAAATGAAAATATGGTTAATACCATTTAAAGCGACAATGTATGTCACAAATTTCTCGTAGGAGACAAGGAACTTTTTAAGGAACATAAGGGCTAAGCGAATTTATCAAGACCAATTTTAATACACATAGTTAAAATCATAATATAGTCAAAAACAATTGTTCAATGTTCTTTATAAAATAAAGAAGATAATACAAAGTCTATATCCCAAAAGGTTTTGACTAGATCCCAAAAAATGAATAAAAATTACTACATAAATTTCACATGCTTTGAATAAGAAACCTTTTGATTGTTTAATTCCTATCCATTGTACAAATACACTATTTACTACCTTAAGTAAATAGGAATGTATGTCACATCAGATGACAAACGAATATTTTTAAATGATTATAAATATCTAGCAAAAAAGAAGGCAACTAATGTTTTTCTTAAAAAAATAAGCCTTCCATAGTACTATAATAAATACATGTGTACCAGTCTCCTTATTCTAAAAGCACATTGTATTTAATGTTTTTTTATAACTTTTTATTTGACCTCTTTCAATAAAGAAAGTACAAAAACTAAAAAAAATAGTTCAAGATCATTTAAAATCCATAGCACTCCTTTTCCTTTACAACTCTCATCTTATTCAACTTTTCATCTTATATTTAGATTTAAAAGAACTTCAAAAGAACAAACTGAAAAAAAAAGTTTCATCCACGACAGAGAAAAAAAACTTTATTCTCTATCAAAAACAAAAAAAAAACTGATCATCTTTGATTGTTTTTCCAACAAAAAAAAAACAAACACTTCATCGTCAGAACACTAAGTTGAAGAATCGAAGGTTTGTTCTTAGTTTTACAATCAAAATCATTTTTTTCTTCTAACAGATGAGTTCAAATTAACCATAGTTTCAAAAAAAAAATATTGATCTTTATATAAATATTCTTGACACAAGATTTTTTTTATAACACATAATCAATCAGTACATAATTTCAATGAATACTACATAATCATTGAAAAATTAACAATGACTCTGATACCAATGAAAGAATTTAAACAACATTTGGTACAAGATTTGTGTACCTTTGATTATTGTAGCAGAATAAAATTCACGAACTGAATGATTTGTTCCAAATTCTTCTTTGAATCACTAGGAAACAATGATAGTGTGTCACAAACTAAATATTCTTTATGTTGTGTGTCTTTAATCTAAGAAGATTTTCTTATTCTCTTTTGAGTTTTTGTTGTTCTTCTTTCTTTTTATGTTAAGAGTTTAAAACATCTATGTAAAATAAGGATTTGTTTACGTTGAAACAATTATATTAGCTGTTCCCTCCCTTATTTTAAATTAATACTTATCCCTTTTACAGACAACAAGTTCTGGTCGGGTCGGTCCACATGGATGATCCACGAACCAAAACTTACAGAATTTTTAAAAAGAAAAGAATAGAAAACAGGAAAAAGTCGTAGTTTAAAAATGTGAGAAACTCCTTCATTTAAAATTTTAAAAGAGTAGTATTAGCATGTGCTTATTGTGCCTTATCATAAAAGTCACAATCCTTCGAAAAGGTCACAGCTCATCAAAAAAATCACAATTCTTTGAAAAAATCATAAGCATTTAATGTGAAGAGGCCTTCTTTTAATATAATATAAATAAATAAATAAATATAATATAATATAATATAAAGTATAGAAGATATACTAAATTGAGTGTTTTAAGAAGAACAACAACAATAGAAAACTTTAAAAAATTGTAGTTTTAAAATATGAGGAAATCCCTCTTTTTATAGCCAACAAAGGGTAGTACATGAAAAAATATGTTTATTTTGCCTTATCAATAATGTGTGTGAGATTGTAACTATTCATATTGATTTTACTCTTACAAAATAGAACACTTTTTGAGATACTAAAAATACTAATACAAAATCAACATAACAGAGGAACGGCAACCAAATCTGAATACCAATTGAGTTCAATATATGCTAAAATCACATAAAAGGAAACATTTTAATAATTGCTTTAAAAATGAATAGAGTAGGACTAAATTATGAAAAAATAAAATAGGAGATGGAGAAAACAATTATCAAAGTAGTAATTCAAGTACTTAAAATATTCAAAGATAGCGTAAATAATCCATTGTCATAAAATATTTCAGAATACCTTCATTTCTCTATCATCAGTTTATTCTTCTTCATCGTCACATTGGAGAGGATAGTGATTACTTCACTCATACAAAAACAATGTCAAATAAAACAATTAAAATATAGGGCATATTAACATACAATACATTCTTTTACTAACTCTCAATTTTTTTTTATGATCTTAGCGAGTGCAATTCATTTTTTTGTTGTGATGTTAGTTTGCTATGTTTGAATTGTATTTTGAATAGTTGGTTTCAAGAAGGTGTGGGTGATGAAGATAAGAATAACATTTTTTTAAAAGATGTGGGTTATAAGGTTTAAATGATTTTTAAGTATAAGGTTAGTTATTTTTTGAAATTTAAATTATAAATTAATTATTTAGGTATTTAATAATGACTAATTTTGTGCTTTTTGCCAAAGGACGTGTGTTCTTCCCATTTTTTACTGTCTTTTTTTTTTGGATTAAAAGTTTTTTTTTCTTTCTATTTTTAATTAATGCATGTTATATTGAGATTATTTTAATTAATAAGTATATATTACAACAAATTGATACAACTTGAGTGAAAGGGAGTTCTAGAATTTTTTAAAAAAAGTCTCAAGTGAATAGTATTTTTTATCTCAATTCAAAAACACTTTCTTCTTTGTTATGGTTTGAAATATTTTTTTCCTAAATGACATGATGAATCAATTCTTTTTCATTATTTCGTCATAAGTTATAAAAATAAATTTAGTTAGTATTATAAATCTTATTTTTATCTTATTTTAGTTAGTATTAAATCTGTTGTTAAAAAATATTGACATTTGTCATCATTGTGTGAGTTGATGATATGTGTCTATTTTATTTAATAGTGTGTATTTAAATAGTTGTATAATATCTAATTATTTATTATTTAAAATTTTGAAAATTTATGGCTGACATGTGACGTGTTTTCTTCTTCTTTTATATATAGATAGATATATAGATGTTTTAAGAAGTGTGTTAGATGATAAATAATATTTAATAGAAAGGGTAAAATAGACACAAAAAATAAATAATCTCTTGTTTTTAAAATTAGACAAGTATTATTAAAAATATTTTTAGTATAATACACCATTATTATTGAACGGAGAGAGTATTTAATTAATTGAGCAGACATATATGGGATCCAATTGCCAAGGTAGCGAAGATACATCTTAATCCTCTTCTTTATCTTCTTCCTTATTAATTTCACTCAACCATCATTAATTTTTCTTCTTTTTAGCTCTTCTTCCAAAATATTTGTTTTTCTATTTTCTTGATTGTTATTTTTTTTAAAAAAAAATGCTCACTTGTTGGTGATGATCTGATTCCCACCTGGTATATAATCTCCTCCTTCATTTTCTCTAATCCCAATTATCTTATTTCTTTACTCTTTTCTTTTTTCGTGAATTTTGAATTTATTTTTTATGATCAATACATGAGTATTGAATTTGATAACTTTTTATAAAATTTTTGCTATGACAAATGAAAATAAAAAGGTGTCAAGCCCTAATTAGACAGTATGAACATAAAAAAAATAATTTGAGTTGATTCTTTCAATGATTACTTGTATTTTAAAAATTGCCTGTTATATCTCTTATTTTTCAGTTATAAAAATTCAATATTTTTTTTTACCTTTTAAACTGTATCAACTTAATTTCTATTTTTAGGATTCATTTGAACGGTTTTTTGGTAATAATTTCACTTTATCTGAGAATTATTGTGTGGTTATGAAAATTTGAATTTATAATTTTTTAAAATTGAAGTTTTATTTCAAATTTGGAAAACATTTTATAATCTATTTTCCAATTCACTTTACTTTGAAGTTGTATTTAAGTATATTTAACAATAAATATTATTTTAAATGTTTTGTTCAAAAGATACCATCAAACACAACTCTATCTTAAACTCCAATGTCACAAATTTTGAACAAAATAAAAAAAATGTTTGAATTCTATGACCAAAAGCCTAATAATAATAAGAATAATAATAATAATAATAAATAATAATAACAATAATAGTAATAATAATAATAATAATAATAATAATAATAATAATAATGCTTTCTATATCCAAAATCCCTAAATATATAATGTACAATTTAATAACACGTGTTTCATTATTGTTTTATAAATTTATTTTTATATATGAATTTAATTGTGTTTGTATTAGAGGCTTATTTTATTAAATTAATTTTCTTAATTATGTTTTAAAAATTTAAATGTGATTTCATGTATTCTATGTATTCAGGAGCGGAGCTACAGTGTCTTGAGGGTGTCCAATTGGACAACCTTCGTCAGAAAATTATACTGTACACTTATGTAAAATCCTATTCAAAATGGTTAAATTTAATACTTTGGACACCCTTATAATAATAACCTACTATGGCTCAGTGGTTGGAGGCTCTCTAGTAGAGCTTTGACGTGCATTTTCGAATCCCTGCAGTAACTTATCTTTTATAGTCATTTTTTAAAGAGCTCATATTTCATTATTGCTTTAATTGTCTAAGGTAATAGTTAGTAAATTTCTTATAAATCTATAATTTAAAAATCTAATAAAGCTTATTGAATTTTCAATGAAGTTGATTTTTTATTTCTTTTCATTAAAGTTTGAAATAAAATCCTAATATTTGTATAACGCTATTAAAAGCACGTCATTTATTAAAGAGCTCATATTTTATTATTCCTTTAATTGTTTAAGAGTTAGTAAATTTCTTATAAATCTTTAACTTAAAAGTCTAATAAAGCTAATTGAATTTTCAATGAATTTGATTTTTTATTTCTTTTCATAAAGTTTGAAATAAAATTCTAATAATTGTACAACGCTGTTAAAAGCAAACAAAAGAAGACCTCATTTGTTTCTACTTCCATTTTTCGTGTCTCGA
This sequence comes from Solanum stenotomum, assembly GCF_019186545.1. Classification (NCBI taxonomy): domain Eukaryota; kingdom Viridiplantae; phylum Streptophyta; class Magnoliopsida; order Solanales; family Solanaceae; genus Solanum; species Solanum stenotomum. The sequence continues at coordinate 27,733,100 of NC_064291.1, forward strand.
TATTATTATCGTTACTAGAGATTAGTGTAAGTTTGAAACTTAAAAATGATTAAGCTACATATCATGCGGTTTGATTTTCAAAATTTTTGAACATTTATTCATAAAAAAAATATTAATAGTACATAGTTCAATTTTGAATTTTTTAGTGCGTCCATTTATCAAAAAAAAAATTGCTTATATAATTCTTGAACACCCTTCGTTAAATTTCTAGCTACGCCACTGTATGTATTAACAACAAGAATAGTATTAGTAAAAATAATAAATTAATTAATTAAAAGAAATAAGTAAAAAAATATTTAATTTTAACGGATGAAGTAAAATAAAGCTGAGAGAACAACAAAATTGGGTTCATAATAGTTTTTTCTTTTTTAAAGTAGAAAATGAGTAAAAAAGAGAGGAAAGAGTATAACAAGACAAGAAGAAAAATGAATTAAGAGGATAAGGAGAATGTGTATTGATTTTATAATTTTTTTTTATTTAGTTGTGTCTCATCCTCCAAGCTCGCGTGGTAGGGACAGAAAATGCAACTGTTTGTGTGCATATCTCATGAATGCAAATTGAAATAGTTTCTGTTATATGCCGTAAAACCAAGCAGACCGTTCCATGAATTTGAAGAGGGTGAGACAAGTTTCAGTTCCGGTGATTCAGGCATTCGCTTGTGAGAAGGACTCAGAAGCAATGCGACGACGTAGAGTGCTCAGAAAGTTTGATAAAGAATTAGCAAACCGAAATTACAAAGCTGCTAGCTCTCTGTTGAAGCAATTACAGCACATGCCCCGAGCCCTACTTGGCTTCGGTTCTGCCAAATTGGTAATTTATTTTTTTTCAAAACTTGCCATTACAAGCACTTTGCTGGAGTAATAGTTATACTGATTCGTTCACTGTAATGGAGGTGCCTAAAATAATACCAGCAATCAATACACAACAACTATCTATGGTTGATTCATCGTCTTTTGAATCTTTAGTTGACACAATTATGTGTTCAATCAAATATAGCATCAAGTTTGCTATATCAGATGAGGAGGTATGGCAGCTTCTTATTTTTAATTCTATTTGTTAATCCACATGCCATGGATTTTTTTTATTTAAATATTTGGCTTAGCTAGATTATATTCATGTAGGTCTTATTATCGGGAATGGAAGATGCTATGGGGAGTGAAACCGATAATTCCCCTTATGAAGATCATCAAATGTGTTTGCAAGTAAGACTTGTTAATAGGTTGATGGTTTTTTTTATGAAAGGAACAAAGACAAATGGCTATCACAGGCAAACATGTAATTGTTCATAAAACAATATTTAAATGACCCAATTCATAGGCAAGTGGTGACACTTGCTTTATATGGAATTCTATTTGACAAATTTAAGGCATGTCTATTTGCATACAAGCTTTTATTCTTCTGTTAGTAGCTACTATGTGTGTACACTATTGAATATCAAGTACATGGCGAGTCTCTCTGTTGTTGTAAGTTTTCTCGAACTGCTCTCTCTTCATTCAACTAATTTTCGCATTGTTTGTTTGGAACATTTTAAATCATGGAGCTCATATAGTCTAGCTGTAGGTTAAAAGGTGCATTTTGTGCAGCATGAGGTGGGGCATTTTTTGGTTGGTTACCTGGTGGGGGTCTTACCAAGAAGCTATGAAGTACCTAGTCTACAAGATATAACACAGGACAAATTTGCTCAGGGAAATGTGCAGTTTCTTGGCTTTGAATTTCTCAAAGAAGTAAGAATACTGTATTAGTTACTATGATAATTGTATAAACACCATGTCATGGCAACATATGGCTGTAGGATTTATTTTATTTCACTTTTCTTTAATCTCTTTGGTTTACTGTAGTACCTTAGAAATTTTGGCATGACTTCCATCTGAATTCCTTGTTCCATAATTGCTTGTTTTAATATTACATAATGTATGAGTTGAATGCCTTTTGGAATGTCATGGCGTCTATGCTCTCTTAAACAAACTAATGTAGGTTTTGAAACAAGTGCTTACTAGCTAAAAAGTTAGCATGTTCCCTACCATGTCCATATGCTTTCTTTTCTTAGAGTGAAGGAGCAACATGCATGCAATTTTGCTGACTACACTCCCAATTATGCGATGGGATTAATCTGCATATTTGTCTCTTGTAGTTGCTGCTATTTTGCTTGTGGTATTTCTTCCTCAATAATTACTACTTTAAGCATCCCTAGGCACACAGGTATTACACGTCGATTTTTTAAATCAATTCTTACTAGCCTTTGTTAGCTTCTCAAGACGAACTACTTCCCATACATATGTTGCAGTACAGAGAGGAAGATCTTTAAATTAGGTTAGTTTCTATTGTCAGTTGTATTTCAATGCATAGTCATTCATTTCAGGTCCAAATTGTGCAGGTTGATATTAATACTATATCAAGCAAACGGTGTACCCAGGGCAAGCTAAAAAGCAAGGTAAGAATGGCTTGTTAAATATGTTAGCTTGAAGCTACCGGGATTCATGTAAGATATGTGGAAGGGTGAAGGGCTGAAAATGTCCCTGAAGAAAAGGTATAATTTTACCCTCTGTTACTAGTTGAGATGACCACTAGCATTGCCGTTACCAAAGTGGCTCAAATATGCGCTTATTTGCCAATTCAGCAAACGGGATCATTAAAAAAAGAAATCAGAAAATAAATAAGACAAAGTAAACGTCGATGGCAGTAATGATCCCAACTATTAATGGAGGGCAAAATTGTACCCATTTTGCATAGTTCATGGGCATTTTTAACCCTTCGCCCTATGCGGAATGAATGTCAGGGACAGTGTTGGTGTAAATGATCATTATTGTGTAGACATAATTAGACCGTGTGAGTCTCTTCCATTTTAGTAGCGTTTCACAGTCATCCTCTAGGTAAATTAACTGGAAAATGTTTCTATTAATAGAGAGCCAAAGGATAGTTAAAAGATAGCAGCAGTTTTGGAGAGCCATCCCTCTATCAGGGGCGGAGCCAACCTTCTGTTAGGGGTTCATCCGAACCCCCTTCGGCGGAAAATATTACTATTTATACATGGTTAAAACTATGTTTTATGTATATATAGTAGATGTTGAACCCCCTTCGATTAGTTCGTGTGTTTAGTTCTTCAAATTTTGGACCCCCTCATTAGAAATCCTAGCTCCACCACTGCCATCTATGCATCTCTTGGAAATAAACGTCTATAAAATTTGAATTTCTGGTTAAGAGTAGCATACTGGAAAATATTGAACAAATACTTGAATTTTATGAGATGCTAGGGAGGAAACTGTAATAGGCTATCTTTGAGTACCATCTTGGCCTATCACCATATTATATTTCTGGATAAAAGGAATCAAATTAATTTGGGAAATAGTTTTTCTCGATGAGTCCTTCTCTCTCGGCGTAGGTTACTAACGTGTGCTGGCCATGGGGAAGAGAGCTCGTGCTCCATCGCAGAAGGCTCTAATGGCTCAGGAAGCAGCAACAAAAGGAAATCAACAAAGGGGGAAAAGGCACAGCAGCTTGAACTCCAGGAAGAGATCGAAATTGGATCTGAATCTAGTGCAACAATAAACCGGTAGAAAGAGGTAGAGAAAGTAGCTCAGTTAGCGGCGCAGAAGGCTAATGATACGGAGAAAGAAAACCATGCAATAGCACAAAAACATTGGGCCGAAATCGCTCATCTACAACCTTCGAGACAAGGGTCTCCATCTGGAAATGGAATGAAAGCATGGGCTGATGAAGAAGAAGAGGAACTGGTGCAGATGCCAAGACCAGAACAGCGTGGGACACATTTGATATTTCTAAACTATCCAATGTTGGTCAAGCTAGACTACATTGTTCCGGAGAAACATGGTGAGGAGTCGATTATCGGTATTGATTTAGAAGACATTGAGTCTGAAATTAGCTATTGGAATAATGCGGTGGTGTGTATGTTCTGGGTGCACACCCTCCATTCAATGTAATCAATGGATACATCCAGAAATTTTGGGTTGAACAAGATGGCGATGCTGAAAAATGGAGTCATAATAGTAAGGTTTGATTCAGTTGAAGGAAAAGAGGAGCTGTTGAAAGATGGGGAGTTTACCATTTTAATAATAAGCCATTTATTGTCAAAGCATGGTCTATGGATATGGAATTCACAAAGGAGGAATTGGATTCTGTTCCAATTTGGATAAAACTCCCAGGTTTGGACTTCAAGTATTGGAGTCCAATAGGATTAAGCAAGATAGGGAAACTATTGATGGCAGATCAGAACACTGAAAAGAAGCAGAGACTTAATTTTGCTAGAATCCTAGTTGAGGTAGAGTTTGGGGCCAATCTTCCAGAACTAGTGTGTTTCAAGAATGTAAAAGGGAAGGTGATAGAACAAAAAGTTGTGTATGACTAGAAGCCAACTCATTGCAGGTTTTGTGATAAATATGGGTACTCCACTGATGAATGTAGAAGGAAGAATCCTGCAAATAGGAAGGGGTAACAAAGGAAAATGAGAAGCAGGGTAAGTCACCTACACAAGTTGGACAAACCAGTGAAGTTAAAGAGGATAAACGAGCTGATTTAAAAACTGGAGAGAAGACAAAAGTACAGGTTGTACAACTTAGAGGACAACATACAAAACATACACAACAACAGGTTGAACAAGGGAGGCCATCTTCTGAGGGTTGGGTAACATCATTCAAGACCAGAAGGAGCCAAAGTCCACATCAAATACAAGTCACTAGTAATAATTCGTTCCAGATGTTGAACAAATCCATTGAGGTAAATACCCCAATTCCAAAATCTGTACAAACAATGGGAGGCAAAACCATGTTCCCAGTAGGGAATGGTTAGCATGCTATGCTGGAATGTGAGAGGGCTCAATGCCCTGAATAAGCAGAAGGAGGGTGTTACTCCTCTGCAATAAGGAAAAAGTGGGATTGATTGGGCTGGTTGAAACAAAGGCGAAAAGCCAAAATATGGAGAAAGTGGTGAAGAAAATGTTTGCAGGTTGGCAATTCCTAACCAACTTAGAGTCACACTATAGTGGAAGAATTCTGCTAGTTTGGTCAGTTTGGAGACCAGATTACTATAAGGTGGAGTTCGTGGAAAGATCTGCCCAAATACTGACTTGCAAGGTCTGTCACACTCCTCTTCAACTAACGTTTGGGGTGTCAATTGTATATGCATACAACACCAGAGAGGAAAGAAGAGGCATGTGGATGGAAATAAAAACGCAAAGCTCTATTTGTTGAGAATCATGGTTATTACTGGGTGATTTAATTTAGTGTTACGCGCTGATGATAGTCTGGGAGGTAACCCTGTCTCTTGGACGGAAGTTGCCGAATTTCAAGACTATTGATGTAAGTGGCTTGTTGGAACTACCCCATCAAGGGAAAAAGTAAACATAGAATGATAGAAGTACATGGAATATGATTTATTCAAAGATTGATTGGATGTTCAACAATTATATTTGGTTGAACACTATGCCTTCATGTGGAGCATCTTATCTACCTGAAGGTATAAGTGACCACTGCCCTGCAAAGGTTTATCTACAGAATCATACTATTAGAACAAGGAGAGCATTCCAGTATTGTAATGTTTGGTCTCAACATCCACAACTCAATGATAAAAGCCAAGCAGTATGGACCACACACGTGGAGGGATGCAAAATATGGAAAGTAGCGAAAAGATTAAAATTATTGAAACCATGTCTGAAGAAGCTGAATACACAATATTTCAGGAACATAGTTACTGAAGCAAGTGAAGATAGGGATGCATTGATAGAAGATCAACATAAACTTCATATTGACCCTCTGAATAAGTCTTTGCAGGAAGAGGAGAGGGTTAAACATGACAAGTACAGGTACACTTCCTATATGGCTGAGAGGTTTCTTCAGCAACAAAGTAAGGCCACATGGTTGAAACTGGGTGATGATTGTACGAGATACTTCTTCTCTGTGATAAAACATCAACGACTCCAACAAGCAATAACACAAGTAAGAGATGACCAAGTAGAATGACAGTATGATCAGGAGGTGATTGCTACCATATTTGTGAAATTTTATGAGGAGCTACTGGGGAAGGAAAAAGTTAATAAGGAGGCAGCTCACACATCTTTCTTGAGTAATGGTCCTATCCTTTTGTCACTCCCCGAGCCTATACCCTGGGTGGGACTGACACTCGAGAACCATTGCTGGCCCCAAGCGAACCCTTGGACTGTCTTACTTACTTAGCGGAAGACTTAACTCAACAAGGATAAATCTATGTAATAAACTGGAATGTTTGAATGAACATTCAACTGCCATTAAGGCAAACTCAAGTCTCAACATAAGATAATGACAATGAAAAGACTAAAGAACTAACATCTAACTGTCTATGAAGCTTCTAAAACAACTGAGATGGATGTCGGGACAAGACCCACGACATCCTAATGAACTAATAATAAAACTGAAAGCAATAAAAGGGATCCTCCAAAAGCAAGGAGGCTCACCACAAGACTCTGAGTGCTCAACTGGATCAACGATGCGCTGGATGCTGATCCTGGTTACCTGTGTCTGCATCATAATAAGATACAGGCCAAATGGCATCAGTACATTGAATGTACGAGTATGCGAGGGGAATTCTAAAACAAGACATAAGCTTGAAAGGAAACTAAAGAACTTACCTCGCTCAACTCAACTCAACATAACTGAACTGATTTCAATATAAAGTAGTTTAAAACAAGTGCAATATAAAGAAAAGTAGTTTAAAAACATGATGTCAACTCTGTGTGTATGCAAAGATACATATACTCTGAAATGTATGTAAAAATACAATAAACTGTGTATATAAGAATACCATTACTTCTGTGGGAGTTTTTCTAACCGACAACCATCACTTAAAAGCTATTGTGATGATACATCGTTTTGCCTCACGCTGCCAGGGCCGTCCTATACCTTGCTGAGGGTATAGAACCTGAACTACTAAGTGGATCCACTACTCTATGCTAAAAAGCACTAAAGGAATCATCTAAAAAGTATGACCCTTTTCAATCCATGATGGCTACATGGTTTATGGGGTTGTGAGTTCTCTGAACTCTCCCCCATATCGGTGCTAAATACTACTCCCAAAAATATGATACTAGCTCTTATGTTTAAAAACATACTTCTTTCTGTGATTTGAGATAATTGCTCAAAAACTTAACTCAAAGGCTATCTTGGAAATCAAAGTTTCCCCTTTTGCTCAATATGAAAGCGTTTACTCTTTTCTGAAAACAAGCTCAAAGGCTCTTTGGAAATCTCAGTTTCCGTTCTTATTTAAATGTGAAAATATTTTAAAACTCTTTGGGAATACATAGTACCCATATACTTCTTTGAAGAAATGAACTTCAATCTTTACTCTTTACTCTTTACTCAACTTGAACTTTAAGTCTTAAAACAAAGTTAAAAGCATTTGCAAAAGACTTCTTGAAAGGATTCTAAGAACTTCCTAGACTTGACTCTTAACTTTCCTTGAATTTGAATTTATGGATTCAAGGTTATGATTCATGTTTATGTTTCTAGATGATTTCTAGATGTTTAGAAGTCATTTAGAGTAGTTAGAATCAATAGGAAGTGTTAGTACACTTTATCAAAAAAAAAAAGAGGAAGTGTTAGTACACTTTAGAAAGACTTAAATGGGCTAAACGATGAAAAACTGGTGGAAAACGACTATCGGGGCATGTCCCTGGCGCGCCGCGCCATCCCCAACTTACTGGGGCTCCAAAAGGGCGCATTGCTAGCGCGCCGCCCTAGTCCCTCTGGCTTAGATGGGGTGCGCCGCGCCAGCCCCTCCTCAGGTGCAATCTGACGAATTTTTCAACTCATTTTCTGACCTTAATTTGATTAATTTCGATTCTTTTCTCAATATCTCTTTTGATTCAGGTACCCAAAACATATACACAAGAATCTAACTCAAAACAACTCTAATAATCAACATTTAAGTCTCAAGAACTCCTTAATCTCATCCCAAATTCAAGAACGAAACTAATTCAAGAATGCAACTCAAGAACATCAAATTCTCAATCTTTTTAGGACGAAAATACGCTGAATTAAACATGCTTGGCGCGTGGGTCAATTAACCTAACACTATGTGGTCTCACATACCTTGTAGGGATCACCCCTTGACGAAATCCACAAGCGATTCCTTACGAAGACGATGAATCTTGAACTTTCTTCTCCTTTCTCCTCTTTTCTCTTTTCTCCAAGCCCTAGCGTGAACTTCAACATTTCTAAACTGACTAACATCTGATTTGACCCCAATTAATTACCCAAAAACGTAATAAAATAATTGGGCAAGGAAAAGACCATAACGCCCTTCTAAAATTCGGATTAGACTTTCCTTATTTGAACAACCAACTTCAAATGGGAATATCTCACTCATACGAACTCAGAATCGCGCAAACTCGGCGGCGTTGGAAAGATTATTCCAAGATCTTTCCTACGATATCTGGAAATACACCTAACTCATCATCCTGAGTTAGAAGTTATGGTCATTTGAAGTTGACCAAAAATCCAACTTAACATACTTAACAAATTTTCCAGATTTTTATATTCTTTCCAAGATGACTATTTCCACTTTTAAACTTTTTTCTAGTTATGGGGTTTTACACCTTTCTATAGAACAACAACTAGCTTTGCAACAGGAATTCACACAAGTGGATGTTAAGGCAACAATGTTCAAGATAGACTGCAACAAAAGCCCAGGACCTGATGGCTATGGCAATGGGTTCTTTAGGTCAGCTTGGGAGGTTGTAGGAAAGATATCACAGAATCTATCCTAGAGTTTTTTGGGAATGGTAAGCTGCTGAAACAACTTAATCCCTACTAATATTGCCTTGATACCTAAAGTCTCTGTACTAGAATTTGCCAGCCAGTTCACTTCAAACTTATTTCTTGTTGGAATGTGTTGTGTAAGTGCATAACAAAAATAATTTGTATGAGGTTAAAGGAAGCTATAACCCACATAGTGACAGACAACCAATTTGCATTTGTTTAGGGGAGATCAATGTTGCATAATGTTTTAATACGTCATGACCTATTCAGACACTATAATAGACAAACATCTCCTAAATGCTTGATGAAAATTGATCTGAGGAAGGCATACGACATGGTCAACTGGGAATTTGTCACTACTAAAAAAACAGTTAATACCGACCTGTAAATACCGACCTCCAGAGGTCGGTATTCCCTGAAATACCGACCTAAAACCGACATCCCAGCTTAGGTCGAAAAAAGCTTGGTCGCTATTCAATACCGACCTCTGGAGGTCGGTATTTACTGACCTCTCGAGGTCAGTTTGTATTTTATGTCGGAATATTCATTTTTTTAAATTCCGACCTCTGGAGGTCGGTATTTTTACTTTTGCATTTTGAGATTCTGACCTCCGGAGGTCGGTATTTTTATTTTTATAATGTTGAAATTCTGACCTCCGGAGGTCGGTATTTTTTTATTTTTGTAATGTTGAAATTATGACCTCCGGAGGTCGGTATTTTTATTTTTGTAATGTTGAAATTCCGACCTCCGGAGGTTGGTATTTTTATTTTTGTATTTTTGAAATTCTGACCTTCGGAGATCGGTATTTTTATTTTTGTAATGTTGAAATTCCGACCTCCGGAGGTCCGTATTTTTATTTTTGTATTTTTGAAACTCTGACCCCCGGAGGTCGGTATTTTTATTTTTGTAATGTTGAAATTCTAACTTCCGGAGGTCGGTATTTTTATTTTTGTAATGTTGAAATTCTGACCTCCGGAGGTCGGTATTTTTATTTTTGTAATGTTGAAATTCTGACCTCAGGAGGTCGGTATTTTTATTTTTGGTATGTTGAAATTCCGACCTCCGGAGGTCGGTATTTTATTTTTTGTATTTTTGAAATTCTGACCTCCGGAGGTCGGTATTTTTATTTTTGTAATGTTGAAATTCCGACCTCCGGTGGTCGGTATTTTTATTTTTGTATTTTTTGAAATTCTGACCTCCGGAGGTCAGTATTTTTATTTTTGTATTTTTAAAATTCTGACCTCCGGAAGTCGGTATTTTTATTTTTGTATTTTTAAAATTTTGACCTCCGGAGGTCGGTATTTTTATTTTTTAGTTTTGGAATTCTGACCTTCGGAGGTCGGTATTTTTATTTTTTATTTTTGAAATTCCAACCTCCGGAGGTCGGTTTTCTGCTACAAAACAGACAACAAATTGCTGCAATTTTTAGTTGCCCATCTGCATATTTATACCAAAACAACTCAAAGTCAAATAAACTTCATCCAACCAAAACAACCCAAAGCCAAATAAAATTCATCCAACCAAAACAACCCAAAGCCAAATAAACTTTATCCAACCTAAACAACATAATATTTTCAACATATACATTAAACTATTTCAAAATAAACTTCATCCAACTTCAAAATAAACTAAAATACGATCAAATTAAACAATTCCAAAAATATAGAAGTCTAAAATGTCAAATAGATACAACTACTCCTCATCACCCTCACTCTCTTTATCAAACTTACCATTCTCATCACCCTCACTTTCTTTATCAGGCTTATCATTCTCATCACCCTCCTGATTAGATCCATCACTACTGGCCGGACATGGAGGGAGAATATTTCCCGATTCAAAAAGAAAAGTTAGTTGGGCCTAAAGCGCTGCATACCTCTTGTTCTCTACCTCCTTTGCTGCCACAATCTCCTCCTCTCTCTTCTTCTCTCTTTCTTCTCTCTTTCTGCTACAGCAGCAAGCTCGGCATTGAGATAAGCTATCTTACTCTCCATTGCAGATATTGTCTCTATCCCCGCCATCAAAGCTTGAGGATGATGAACCACAATGCCAAGACTTCTTCTTCTGATATGCCTTTTCTGGATAGCCGTAGACTGAACCTCTAATCGGTTCACCAGCACTCTGTTTCCAAAGATTCTCGTTTTCTTCTTGTGTAAATGGTTTGTCCTGACTCTTAAGAGGTAGAGTACTACAATATTCCTGAGATATTTGTATATACCTATCCTGTAATTTAAACAAAGAACTCTACGAATAACTTTAACTACATTAGTTTGGACTTAATTCCAACAACTAAATTCACTAACTAACCCACATTATTTATTTTAACTTATTTAAACAACTTAACAACTTTTTAACTTTAACTACAATAGTTTTGACTTAATTCCAACAACTAAATCCACTAACTAAATGACATTATTTATTTTAACTTATTTAAACAACTTAACAACTTTTTAACTTTAACTACAATAGTTTTGACTTAATTCCAACAACTAAATCCACCAACTAAATCAATTTTATCATCTACAGGATCAAATAGTGTTGATACTTATGCTTAAAAAATATATTATTTCTAAATTTAAAGCTAAATGTCAACACTAGATGGACACAAATCGATCTTGCAAGAAAATCAATTTAGGATCAACTAGTGTTGGTACTTATGCTTAACAGACACATTATTCCTAAATTAAAGCTTAATATCAACACTAGATGGACACAAATCGATCTTGCAAGAAAATCAATTTTGTCATCAATAGGATCAACTAGTGTTGGTACTTATGCTTAACAAATATATTATTTCTAAATTTAAAGCTAAGTGTCAACACTAGATGGACACAAATCAATCCTGCAAGAAAATCAATTTTGTCATCAATAGGATCAACTAGTGTTGGTATTTATGCTTAACAAATATATTATTTCTAAATTTAAAGTCAAGTGTCAACACTAGATGGACATAAATCGATCTTGCAAGAAAATCAATTTTGTCATCAATAGGATCAACTAGTGTTGGTACTTATGCTTAACAAGCAATCGATGGACACAAAAAAATTATCACAAAATTAAAGCTAAGTATCAATACTAGATGGACACAAACACATTATTGAAAACAATTGTACTTGAACTTTAGAAATCTAGAAGCACCAACCTTATCTCCTATTTTGATGAAAGAAGCAACATAGTCTTGTATCAACTTTTTTAGATGTTGAGCTTCCTCAGTTGCCTAGCACGGAAAGTTCTAAAATTAGTTATATATAAACTTCAAATCCAAGAATATTAGTTTTATATATATATATATATATATATATATATTCAAGTTTTAATAAGTTCAAGTTTTCAATTCAAGTTCATATCTAATTTCTAAAATTAATTAGTTATATATTCAAGCTAATTAGTTCCAAGTTCAAGTTCTAATTTCAAGTTCAAGTCTAAGTTCATGTTCTAAGTTCAAGTTCAAGTTCTAATTTCAAGTTCAAGTTCTAAGTTCAAGTTCAAGTTCTAATTATTCTAAGTTCAAGTTCAAGTTCTAAGTTCAAGTTCAAGTTTTAATTTCAAGTTCAAGTTCCAAGTTCAAGTTGAAGTTCTAAGTTCAAGTTCAAGTTCTAAATTCATGTTCAAGTTCTATTTTCAAGTTCAAGTTCTAAGTTCAAGTTCTAAGTTCAAGTTCAAGTTCAAGTTCAAGTTCTTAGTTCAAGTTCAAGTTCTAATTTCAAGTTCAAGTTCTAAGTTCAAGTTCAAATTCTAAGTTCAAGTTCAAGTTCTAAGTTTAACTTCAAATTCTAAGTTCAAGTTCAAGTTCTAAGTTCACGTTCAAATTCTAAGTTCTACTTCAAATTCTAATTAAGTTCATGACATTCAAACATTCATCATCTAAATTCATGACATTCAAACATTCATCTTCTACTCATAACACTTAAATTACTAATTTCTAACTTCAAATTAACACTTTACTAACTAGTCCTAAAATCAAATCCAAAAAAATCACAATTCAACCTCAAATTACATATTCTCAAGTTTAAACTAGTCCTAAAATATAAAAATGCTAATTCTTCACTAACTAACAATGCCCAATTTAAAAATGCCTAAGTTCTTTTTTAAAAAACCTTAAAATAAAAATCTTCAATTATCTATACCTAACTAACAATAATCAAATCAAATTAACAATTGAATAACACAACCAACAAACAAAAACAATAATATACTAACAAACAATCAATTATAATCACTAGAATTAAAGCTAAGTATTAATACTAGATGGACACAAACACATTATTCAAAACAATTGTACTTGAACTTGAGAAATTTAGAAGCACCAACCTTATCTCCAACTTTGATGAAAGAAGCAATACAGTCCTGTATCAACTTTTTTACATGTTGAGCTTCCTCATTTGTCTAGCACGAAAAATTCTTAAATTAGTTAAATATAAACTTCATATCCAAGAATATTAGTTATATATATATATATATTCAAGTTTTAATAAGTTCAAGTTTCAATGCAAGTTCATATCTAATTTCTAAACTTAATTAGTTATATATTCAAGCTAACTAGTTCCAAGTTCAAGTTCTAATTTCAAGTTCATATTCCTAATTAAGTTCAATTTATAGTAAATTCAAGTTATAATTAATTATAAGTTCTAATTAAGTTGTAATTTAAATCCCTAAAATTCTAAATTCAAACTAGCTAGCTAGTGTCCCAACTTCAAACTATTAATTAGTCCTAAAATATCAATATAATTCAAACTATTAGTCCTAAATTCCAAATTCAATCTAGCCTTAAAATCACAAATTGAAAGTACTCCTAGAATTCAAAAATCAAACTATAGTGCTAAAATCCTAAATTCAAACTATTAGTAGTCCTAAAATCTCAATAATAATTCAAACTTGTCCTAAATTCAAAATTCAAACTAGTCTTAAAATCACAAATTCAAACTGGCCTTAAATTTCAAAATCTAACTAGTGCTAAAATCCTAAATTAAAATTAGCTAGCTATTCCTAATCCCAAATTCAAACTATTAGTCCTAAAATCTCTATAATAATTTAAACTAACTCAAATAATACCCAAATTCAAACAACTCCTTAAATACCCTAATTCAATCTAATCTTACAATTACAAAATCAAACTAATTAACTCAAGAAATATCGAATTTCAAACAAATCCTAAGATACCCTAATTCAAACTAACCCTAACATTAAAATTTTCAATTTACAATCAACAAACACAAACTAACAATCAAATAATCCCTAATTCAAACTAACAATCAAAAATCCTAAATCATTCACTTACTAACTAACAATCAATCAAACTAGGAATATTAGTACTCTAATTTTGAGATACTTCAACTAAATAGAAACAAAAGTAATCTTTTATGGAGGTTCTAAAAATTCACCTTGAGTAAGAAGGTCGGGGAGGGTGGCGCGAACTGAGAAAACTGATATGGAGGCGGCGCTGGTCGGGATGGAGGCGGCACGACCTTCCTCTGCAACTGCACGCCCTCTGCAGCTGCGCGCGACGTCCTCTGCTGCTGCGACGGTGGCGCCGGTCGGGGATGGTGGGGCGCCGGTCGGGGATGGGTGGGGGTGGGGAGTAAGACTTCACTTAGGTTTTGAGACTTTACTTAGAGTGAGACTTTGATATTATCATTCTTTTCTTAAAAGAATTGTTTAATTTACCGACCATGGGATGTCGGTATTTTTTAAAATAATTATTTATATTTAAAAATATTTAATAAATACCGACATCGTGAAGTCGATATTATTTAAATAAAATAATAATTTAATATACCGACCTCTTTAGGTTGGTATTTATTAATTTATTTTAATATAAACTCAGTTCTTGAGGTTGATTTATTAATTAAACACACACACACACACACACACATATATATATATATGAAATACATTAAATTTAATTTTATTGATCAACAAAAGTTTATCAATATCAAATTTAATATATAAATCTCCTTGAATTGATCATCGGTATTTCTTTAATTTATAATGTATTTCATATCTAAACCACTAGTATATAAGACTTGATTTGTTAAACTACTCGAGGAGTATATAATTAAATATATATATATATATATATATATCTATATTAATAGAACATAATTAATAATAATTAATAAAAATAATTAATAAACTTAATTTTATAAATTTAAATTATATAACTCCTAATTATATAAATTTAATTTTATTGATCAACAAAACTTTATCAATATCAAATATATATAGATAAATCTCCTTGAATTGATTATCGATATTTCTTTAATTGTTAATGTATTTCATAACTAAACCACTAGTATATAAGACTTGATTTGTTAAACTACTCGAGGAGTATATAATTAAATATATATATATATATATATATATAATTTAACTAGACATCAACAGAAGTTTAATTTAATAAATTTAATTTATCGATAAAGTTAATTTTATAAATTTAAATTATATAACTCCTAATTATATAAATTTAATTTTATTGATCAACAAAAGTTTATCAATATCAAATATATATATATAATTTAACTACACATCAACAGAAGTTTAATTTAATAAATTTAATTTATCGATAAAGTTAATTTTATAAATTTAAATTATATAACTCCTAATTATATAAATTTAATTTTATTGATCAACAAAAGTTTATCAATATCAAATATATATATATAATTTAACTACACATCAACAGAAGTTTAATTTAATAAATTTAATTTATCGATAAAGTTAATTTTATAAATTTAAATTATATAACTCCTAATTATATAAATTTAATTTTATTGATCAACAAAAGTTTATCAATATCAAATTTAATATATAAATCTCCTTGAATTGATCATCGGTATTTCTTTAATTGATAATGTATTTCATATCTAAACCACTAGTATATAAGACTTGATTTGTTAAACTACTCGAGGAGTATATAATTAATCAACGTATTTTATACTCCGATAAAGTATCGTTTACATGTTATCATAATAGAAGGTGATCACTACACTTAACACCCATTCAATTAGATCGAACGTATATAATAATACTAGCTATCTCGTGCTCATTTCATACGAGAATGGATTATATGTTAGCTCTTCACCTCTACATCATGACATCAGCTATTAAGTTCATGATTAGACGAAGGACTGATAGAATTTGTACATTACTCTAGAAATATAAGTATAATTATCTCCTAATTCATATCAACGTAGTTTCATACTCTAAATATGGATTATAGATGTTTTTTTACTTATTCCACGAATTCTAACTTTTTATTTATAGAAGTATACAAAATTGTTACAGTTTTTGAACAATTAATTGTAGGTGTAAAATGAAATTTTAGTATTATGCACAATAGCAAAATTATGATTATTAATAGGAATATTTTAAACAAACCGACCTCCGGATGTTGCTTTTATTAAAAGTAATTAGATTTAATAAAAAAATACCGACGTCATGAGGTCGGTATCACAATAAAAGTAATCATGTTAATAAAATAATATTGACATCGGGAGGTCGGTATTTTATATTAAATTATTTTTTAACTTGTATAAATTACCGTCATTCGGAAGACGATTTATTTAAATTTAATTGAAAATATTAATTTATTACATACTATTTAATTTTACCGACTTCCAGAAGTCGGTATTATAATTTTTTTGTTTTTTATACTACACAAAATCGTCCTCCGAAAGACGATTTAAATAAAATTAAATCAAAATATTTCTCAATTTTATTTTTTTATATTTAATTGAGAAAATAATACCGACATCAAGAGGTCGGTTTTTATTGTAATTCATTTTCTAGGAAAAATTCCGACCTCCTGAGGTCGGAATTTGGTTTTCCCGCTTTATTTTGCATAAAAACCGACTACTTGTTGTCGGTTTTCATATCAACGTAATTTCATAGTATACAAAAATTGTTATAGGTGTAAAATGAACAACAAATCGACCTCCGAATGTCGCTTTTAAAAGTAATAGATGAAATAAAAATACCGACCTCCGGATGTCGCATTTAAAAGTAATAGATGAAATAAAAATATCGACCTCCGGATGTTGCTTTTAAAAGTAATAGATGAAATAAAAATACCGACCTCCAGATGTCACTTTAATTAATAGTAATTAGAAAAAATACCGACCTCATGAGGTCGTTATTTTAATTACATACTATTTAATTTTACCGACATTCAGAAGTCGGTATTATAACCGACATCAAGAAGTCGGTTTTTATGCAAAATAACCAAATTCCGACCTCAGGAGGTCGGAATTTTTCCCAGAAACAAAAACCGACCTCTTGATGTCGGTATTATTTTCTCAATTAAATATAAAAAATACCGACCCCATGAGGTCGGTATTTTATATTAATTTATTTTTTACATACTATTTAATTTTACCGACATACGAAAGTCGGTATTATTTGTTATTTGTTTAATACCGACATCAAGAGGTCGGTTTTTATTGTAATTCATTTTTTTTCGAGAAAAATTCCGACCTCCAGAGGTCGGAATTTGATTTTCCCGCTTTATTTTGCATAAAAATCGACTACTTGTAAATACCGACCTCCATTTGAGGTCGGAAATTTTTACGTCGGTATTCACTGTTTTTTTAGTAGCGTGTAAAGGAAGCTTTGCAGGGCTATGGATTCCCAAACAAATTTACAGAATTTGTCATGACCTACATCACATCTCCTATGTTCATTGTCAAGGCAAATGGAGAAGGACATGGATTTTTTTCTGGTAAAAGAGGACTAAGGTAGGGGGACCCCATGTCTCCTTTATTATTTGTACTTGTTATGGAGTATTTGTCCAGGACATTGAAGTGTATGAGTGAGTTGCCTAAATTTTAGTTTCATCCAATGTGTAAGAAAGTCAAGTTGACACATTTAGTATTTGCAGATGATTTGATGATAGTTTGCAAAGGGGATGTTTCATCAGTAAGCAATATAAGGAATCCTTGCAACATTTCAGTAGTGTCATTGGTTTAGTTGCAAATATGGACAAGTCAAATATATTCATGACAGGGGTGGATGACAACACTAAAAGCCAATTGTTGTCAAGAATAGGATTTTCGCAGGGCTCACTTCCTATTAGGTACCTTGGACTACCATTATCTTCTAAGAAATGGAGCAAATGGAGTGTTATCAACTGATCGAGAAGATCACTATTGAAACAGTTATCCTATGCAGGAAGGCTGCAGGTGATTATCTTAGTTATGTTTGCTATTCATAGCTTCTGGGGTTCTGTGTTTATACTACCCCAAAGTGTGTTACAAGAAGTTGACAAGAAATGTAGAGAGTACCTATGGGGCAGCTCTGAGGACAAGAGGAAGACAACATTAGTAGCTTGGGATAAAGTTTGTGTGCCTAAGAAATTTGGTGGTCTAAATATTAAAGGAAGCAAGTTGTGGAATGTGACATCTGTGGGTAAACTGCTATGGCAGTTAATAGTCAAGAAGGATGTACTGTGGGTTAAATGGGTACATAGGGTCTATATGAAGGAGCTAATTATGCATCAACGTATAGAGTGAAGAGTAAATTGAGGATTGCAGGGTTGATATGGAATAAAATCTCTCAACCAAGGCATAGCTTCATTGTGTTGTTAGCTGTGCAGGGCAGATTGCTGACCAAAGATAGACTACAAAGGATGAATATACCAGTGGATACTATAACATGCAGTTTGTGTGATGCTCAGGCTGTAGAGAGACAACACCACCTATTTTCTGTATGTGATTGGACTAAAGGACTCATTACAGCAATAGCTCAATGGACTGGAGTGCAGATTCCATCAGGAGATGTCAAACAGGTGTTGAATAGAATTAGGAGGAGACACTGGAAGCAACTTTACAAGGAAATAATAGCAGCACTTTGGGGCTCAATAGTATATTATGTGTGGCAGGCCAGGAATTGGAAACTGTACAGGGGAACTACTGTGACTACAAATACAACAATTACACAGATCAAACTACGTTTCAGTGTTAGATTAGATATGGTTAGAAAGACTAGGAAAGGCCAAAGATGTGGCTCTTTAATTCAGCAGTTTTTGATGTAATTAGAGATATATTGGAGGCTTAACTCACATAGCCTCCTTCCTAGAAGGTATTATGGAGTTAGGTGCTCTTTAGGTGTATTGGTTTGGTTGTTAATGGTAATATTTACATTTGTTACCAGAAAATAAAAAATAAAAATTCTGGATGTGCGCCAGTGGCATCCTCCCCTGTGCATTAGATTGTTCAATTTCTTTTTGATATGACAAATTGAAATCCTATTATCATGTAAATGTCGTAAACTTATGAGGAATGTTGTAATCAAATAAGCTATTTCACCGGTGTATAAAACTAATTGCTTTATGTATGATTGAACTTCGACATTCATCCACATTTAAAGATCTTTGTGGAAAAATGCACTTAATTATTATTCCTTTGTGTAGAAATAGTACGTTTTTTTAGTAACTCACATCTCCATGCTTTTCTAACCATAACTCCAACTTCCATGCTTAAAATGCAATGTGTTTGCAGGAAAACAGGGCCAAAATCTCATCCCAGGTCAGATATCTTGCTATTTTGATTGTTTTTCTTTTTATAAATGTTTGCCAGCCTTAAATCATTATTATTTGATTTGGAGATGGTTGACTTTTCTGTCCCAAGTTGTGTCTCAATTCTTGTGTTATATCAGGTGTAGCTGTGAACATTATTTCAGACCATTACCATTGACCCACAAATATAATGAATTTAAGTCACTTAATTGACCAACTCTAGCGTCATTGATATTGTAATGTAGCATTATAGCTACAGCCATTGTTGTAGGCTTGCAGCATGACACTCAGTTAGATACAAATAGTGCTGGCAAAAATGAGCCTGTATTTTGTTAAGCGGCTCAACCTGCCCATATTTTAGATGGGTAAAATTTGGTCTTCTGCCCATATTTAACCCATATAAATATGGATATATATGGGTAAAATTGGGTATGCCACATACTGCCCACTGGTCCGTTTCTTTGTAAAATTTTCATATCAGACGAAATAAATGATTAGTAATTTTATAGTTATTCAACAAATATATAATGAAACTTATTTTGTGTACTTATATTGCTGGGAAAAAAATAATTATTATTGAACTTATTGATTCTCTTCTTTGGTGGCATAATTATATTATTGTGAGAGTTTAAAAAAGGAACAACTTTTAACTTAACGAGAATGGGATCATTGATAACAGGGTCTTTTTTCACAACTTATAACACTGATCTTTGCTGGTAAAGTTTATCTTTCCAGCAAGTTTATGGCTTTAGGATATAAAAATGGGTCTGAATGATTTTTACCCAATCCATATTTTACCCAAGCCACTTTTCACCAGTATTAATATGGACGGTTTAAAACTCAATAAGGTGTTGAGTAAGTCTCAATAAAATAACTTGTAGTTTTTGTTTAGCAGACTTTGAACAGATTCTTGTGTGTGATACTAGGAGGGTTAGCAGCAGAGCACCTGGTATTTGGATACTCAGAATTACTTCACTCAGATGTTCAAAAGGTGACATGCTGTCTATAATATTTTGCTTTATGGATGTGGAGCCTAAGTAGGACTAGTAGCTGACTGCTTTTCCATTAACTGTGGGCAGTTGGACAGAGTGCTAAGGTGGTTATGCTACAATGAGAATGAAGCCGACTCTCTGGTAAGATGGGCTATACTTACCACTTTGTCACTATTAAGTCATCATCACGAGGCTCGATCAAGACTAGCAGAGGCCATGACTTCAAGAAGATCAATTGGCTATTGTATTGATATGATAGAGAACACTTTGTGAGACCATGTTGTTTAGCCACTGACTTGGGGGACCATATGATTTTTTTAACTCAACAAGTTCCCCTTCTCATTGTTTTGCAGCAGCAGAATATGTCAGAATACATAAGAGGGGTTACTTAAATAATGTCACTCTCTAATCTCTCAGAGAGCATCAGAAACTAAGTTACATTTACCCTAGTTGACATCACCTGGCCCTGACTGCAGTGTTATGGCCAAGTCCTTCAGAAAGAAGAAAAGAGTAAGTGAGGTCCAGTGGTAGGTGAGGAGATCACATGTAGGGTGTGTTTGGTATGAATTTTTTTTCCAATTTCCTCATGTTTGGTTGACTTAAATGTTTTGAAATATATTTTCCAAATCAACTCATTTTTCCTTCAAAAATTAAGGAAAACATTTTACAAAACTCTCCTCCTATCTCAAGTTACAATTTCTTTCTTACCCTGACCCTCCTCATTAAAAAATAATAATTAACCATTTCAAAAAAACTATTTTTGAAAAATAGTTCAAATTTTAAAATTGTGACTACCCCCACCCCTCTCCCCATTTTTTTTAAAGTTTGTTTTTGAAAAAATTTAAAAATTTCATTTTCTTTAACCCTTATTCCCCTACCAGCCCCCACCCTCCCCAATTTTTTTTAAAGTTTTTTTTTTTTAAAGAATTTAGTTTTAAATTTTACTTTTTATCCCACCCACCCCACACCTCGACCCCCCTATCATGCCCTGCCCTACCGGCCCCCAGCCCCTCCCCATTTTTAAAGCTTGTTTTTTAAAAAAAGTTCCAATTTTGAATTTTTTTAGTTTTTACCCTCCCACCCCCTACTCCCCCCCCCCCTCTCCCAATTACTTTTTTTTAAAGTTTGTTTTTGAAAAATATTCTCAAATTTTAAAAGTTTCAAGTTTGTTCGCATGCCATAAAATTTTGTGATATGCATGGTATTGAGTTATAAAATTTTGATACATAAAATCTTAGAAATTCTGGATCCAATAGTACTAAGCATATAGTAGAAATGAAATAGACATTGCTCCAGGTCACATGACACTAAGATGTAGTTTGTGTAGAGAAATCGGTTATAAGTGGAATCATTGTCCCTGTCGAGCTTTGTAATTTTTATACAATTGATTGTATTCTACTCTCAGTTTTTTATACTTTTATTATTATGTATCAAATAGACGTAATAATACACTTAAAATTTAGAAAAGATATTCCTTAATGTGAAAAACTAATAAAAAATTGTAGTTCCCCATTTATGGGCGAACCAATTAAAATATTTGAGTTTTATATTGCAGTGGAACAGACAGTTAATAGCTGTTTCGAATAATTTGTCTATTTCTAGGCGAAGTGTCTATTTTCGTTTATGTTATTAGGGAGGGTCCCTTTTGTTATGTGGTTGACAAAAAATATCTGTTTTCGGGCTGGACTCAGTGAACTTAGCTGCACAAAAACAATAAATGTAGAACAATCTTTTCATTAAGTAGAGGTAAAGAAAATAATTCTATTTTTCTTAGAGTCGAGGCTTGTTTTTCCTAGTAAACAAAACAATTTAGAAAAGGAAAAATCACCCCACATATCTATTTAAGGCTTAATATTAAAGCCTTTAGGTGTACTTTTTTTATATTACTACTTGTAACATTTTAATTACAAGTATTAACAGATTAGTTTTAATATATAATTTAATTTAATTTATTTTATTAATTAGTTATTATTTTTATAATTACATTATAATTTATAAGTAAGAGAAATACATTAATATTAGAGAATCAATTGTCATTATCTCTTACACCATTTTAGGGATAACACTAATATTGGAGAATCAATTGTCATTATCTCTTAGACCATTTTAGGGATTTTTTTACCAGTTTTCACACGGCTACCCCCACCTTCCTCTTTTACCCACACACAAACCCCCCACCCCCACCTCATGGTCCTTTTTTACAGAGAACTAATTTTATCTCTCTCACCATCATCAACTTCGTCTTTTTCATTCAAAAAACAAAAAATCAACAGAACTCTTCCACATGAATATGATTCAATGATGGGAGGAGATCTACACACGAGGAATGTGGAGAAAACAATTGATAAACTTGCCACAATTATATCACTGTTTTTAGCTAGCACAAGATTTTATGGTAAAAGTCTGGACGTCTATTCCAATAAACTACCTTCATATGTTGGCAAGTCTCAATCCAAGCTCAAAATTGTATTTATAAAGAATGTGCCTCAATAAGATCCAAGCTCAAAGTATGTATTCCTATTTTATTGTGTTTTGTTCATAATAAGTAATTCACTTTTCTTCTTAATTTTTTTCTTCAAAGTTATTTCAGCGAGTGTGGACTGTACTCATGTCGCTTTGCTAAACATATTAGCAATGGAGTTTTTGATATGAGTCTCATTCACATTGATGCAAAGTACCACCGTAAAAGCTACACCACAATCATGTGAGAATATGGAAGAAGCAAGAACGCCGATGGCAAAATTAGTGAGAGTGAAGTAATTGGAATGGTTGCTAGAAAATTTGGTGGACCTCGCATAGCAAAAGAACATGCTTAGCATACTAGCAATTATCCTACACCAAGACCAAGGAAATGAACTTTGAAATAGTTGATTGCAATTTAGACTTTTAATTATTACATGTATTGATTTTGGATGATGTATATTTCTTTTTCTACAGTTTTTGACAACAAAATATAATATGCATTTTTTACATTGTTAGATTTATTACAAATTTATACTAGTTGATATCAATTTCATACATTTTTAATTTTTGTCTTTGTTATAAAATTTCAAGTTGGATACCAACTGTATACCAATAGGATACAACATTAACTTGTTTTTGATTGTCTAATTTGGTTGAAATATCAATTACATTTGATTTTTCCATTTTTCAGTGGGATATCTGTTGGATACAACATTAACTTGTTTTAGGTTGTCTAATTTGGTTGAAATCTCAATTACATGGTGATTTTTCAATTTTTCCAATGTGATATCAGTTGAATACCAAATGTATGCCAAGTGGATACAACATTAACTTGTTTTAAACTGACTAATTTAGTTGAAATCTCAATTACATGTTCGTTTTTCAATTTATCGAATGGGATATCAATTGGATACAAAATTAACTTGTTTTAGGCTGACTAATTAGTTGAAATCTCAATTACATATTGTTTTTTCAATTTTTCCAATGGGATATAAGTTTGATACCAAATGCATACCAATTGGGTACAAAATTAACTAGTTTTAGGCTGACTAATTTTATCTCAATTACGTGTTCTTTCAATTTTTCCAGTGGGATATGTATCGACATGTTCCCGTCATTATGGAAAACAAATGGGGAAGGAATTTGGGCAAGAAAGCTTCTGAGTAGTAACTTGGAAATTTCTAGCCTAGGCCAGGCTTGGACGAAATTTGAGTCAGGTGAGTTCTAGGGAAATTCGGTAATGGATTGGGGATTTAATTATGAGTTTGATCACGTGAGTGGATAGCCAAGACGTTAAAGAGCCTGTACGACTTTAAGGAATCAAATTCGGGCTAGTAGAACTCCCGAAACTGATCTTGGCGTGAAAGGTTAGTTTTAAAACGTCCAAGTTTGAAGGTGTGTTGTGAAATGGGAGCTTGGAACTCAAATTCCAAGTTTTTGTCTCCGTGCAAGCCACTTGGGCGGGGTTAATTCCGCCAGGGTGGGGACGCTGTGATGGGCCAGTCGCGAATTAAATCGGGGAAAACCCCCAAAAATATTATTTTCTGCAAAACTTCGTTCTTAAGAGCTAAGGGACGACCCAGGACAGTTTCTTATCACATTTCCATGAATTCTCGCGCTAAAAGTAAGTTAATTACTCCCTTAATCCGTATTTTGATTCTTAGATTTAGAAACCTTGGTAATTATCATTGTGAGAGGATTTTGGCCTGAAGTTAATGGTAGGAAAAGCCCTAGTTGAACATTAGGTTCATGGGTTTGACCTTAGGTTAATATTTTTTTATTATCTGGGTACATTAGACCTTCTTTAGTGTTCCTTCCATTAATTGCTTGTTTTAGACCAAGAATGAGCTGAAAGACTCCAGAAAGGGAAGGCTCAAGTGTCTTAGGAGTATTCAGGCTTGGTTTCGAGGTAGGTGATGGTTCTATTTCTTGTTGTGTGATATATGCCGGTTAGTTACTTCATTGTATGTGTACATGTATGTGAATAGGGAATGTGAATCAAATCTAATAAAATGATTATGTGAGAACAATTACATGCCATGAACCTATTACTTGATTGTATGACTATGAGTGTTGTTCATTATGTGTGTGATTGTGACTGTGGTTGTGTTGATTGGATCGGGTGTCACGTTTCGACACATATATTGGATTGGGTGTCACATTCCGACACATATATTGGATCGGGTGACACGTTCCGACACATGTATATTAGATCGAGTGTCACATTTCGATACACTAACAGTTTGGGTGTGCGTTCCATGAAAGGACCACTTGTGATTATTATGTTCTTATCTACTTGTCAATGTTATTGGGAAATTGTATGTTACTCCTAAATTATAACTGAATTATTGTGTTTTTGTATATGTGTGTTTACCGTGTTGTAATTACTTGTGTATATTTCGCTTACTAGAGCAGCTACATGATCCTACCAATACACCGTTATTTCATATACTGATACTGTACTTGCTCTTTCTTTGTTGAGTACAAGACATCTTCAGACGACTGCTAACATACCTCAGTTTGGAGATCATTGACCGAGACCGGATTCTAGGGTGAGCCAATTCTTTCAGGTTGCCATGGATCCAACATTAGTTTAGTCCATTCTTTTCAGACTTAGACTACATGTTTAGACTCTTACTTATGTTTAGTTTTCGGGGTTGCACCCCCCTTTGTTCTTAGACTTGTTGATTGGTAGAGGTTTGGTACTATGAATTTCAGTTCTAGGGGTTGAATTTCGGTGATAGATGTTTGTTAGACTTTCGGAGTTTATGGGAACTCCATATTTAATTTGTCATTTAAACCTGCTTCCGTATATTTAAATGCTTTAGTTTCTTAAAATGTTTAGTTGGGGTGTAGTACTGGTTCTCCCACCGAAAGGTTAGTGTGGGTGTCAATCACGGCAGTCTGGGTCGTAACAAAGTTGGTATTAGAGCCATAGGTTCATCGATTTCATTGTACCAAAACGAGTCTAGTAGAGTCTTGCAGAACAGTATAGAGACGTCTGTATTTTTCTTCGAGAGGCTACAAGACTTTAGGAAATCTCTCTGTCTTCTTCTCCTTTCGTGCTATGACTTGATTCCAATTAGTATATGGTGATCCAAATTGGTATCTAATCTCTTTCACTCTTCTGTCTGCAGATGGTTAACACGTGAAACAACGGCGTCAGGCTCGTAGCTCCCATCAATGAGCCAACAACGGAGCCCACAACAAGAGGCCGTGGCTGAGTCAGAGGTAGGAGAAAAAGATGGGGCGGAGGTCGAGGAAGGGTAGCACCCGCCTGGGTGGAGCCCCAGTTGAGAATGTTCCCAGGGAAGAAACCCCTTCTGCAACCCAAGAAGAGGTGGAAGAGAATGTAGAGATCGAAGACGAGGAGGATGTTGGACCAGAGGAGGATGCGCAGGTTGAGAATACCACTATTCCTTCCTTAGACCCAGTGTTAGCTCAGCAGATCATGACTTTTTTAAAAGGGTTGGTCGGCCCTGGAGTCCTTCCCACAATGTAAGCTGCTCAACCTCCGATCAACCGCCCCATTGCTGCTACTGTTCCCAGGGTGGATGGAGGATTAGGCACTGATGCCTTCTTCCGTCCCCTATGGGGTCCCATGATGACTGGTACTGAGCATGAGATATTGACTAAGTTTTTGAAGCTGAAGCCACCTGTGTTCCATGATTCTGAGAGTGAGGATGCCTATGAGTTCATTTTGGATTGATATGAGAGGCTTCACAAGTTGGACATTATACACCAACATAGAGTGGAGTTCGTGACCTTCCAGCTTCAAGGTGAGGCTAGGCAGTGGTGGAGGGCCTATGTGGAATGCAGATCGCCAGTCTTGCCCCCACTCACTTGGATGCAGTTCTATGCTTTGTTTCTAGAGAATTATGTGTCCCAGACCTCAAGGGATCGCAAAATGGATGAGTTCATGGCCTTGGAGTAGGGTGGTATGACTGTAGCTGGCTATGAGGCGAAGCTCCATGCCTTTTCCAGGTATGTTACACAATTGGTGACTACAGAGGAGGAGAGGATTCGTTTATTCATCAAAGGATTGAACCCCGAGTTACAAGTATTGTCTGTTCACATGACCTCTGCATGTAAAAGTTTTAATGAGGTGACAAACTTTGTGAAGAAAGTTAAAGGAGTTCGGAGTGATGGGCAGGCTAAGGCTTTGGCTAAGAAGCCCATGAGCACATGTAACTTTCATGGTTCCTACTCCAGAGGTTCAGGTAGGCCGACGATTGTAGCTCGACGAATTCAGTCAGCCCTTCCCGCTTCTACAGGTGGTTACTCGGGAACTCCACAGTTGAATCCCATTCAGGATAGTCAAGGAGCCGCACCTTCATCTGTCAGCATGCTGTCTTTTGACCGCAATTGTTATAATTGTGGAGAACCTGGGCATATGAGGAGATATTGTCCCCATCCGCGCATGTCTGACCCCATGCAACAACAGACCAGAGCTGTGGTACCAGCGGGCAGCGGTAGTAATGGTAGAGGACGTCCACAAGGTGAGCTAGGAGGAAATCAGTGAGGTCATGGTGGCTGGGGAAATGGTAATGTAGGTAGAAAAGCAGCATAGCCAGGCAATGAGGTTGCCCGTCAAGATGACAGGGCTCAGTTTTATGCCTTTTCGGGCAAGACCGAGGCTGAGGTATCTCATGTACTATTTTTGTTTGTGACCGGATAGGCACTGTTTTATTTGATCTGGGTTCTACTTAGTCATATGTGTCAGTTCAGTTTGCCTTGGGCTTTGATGCGGTTTGTGATGTGCTTGATGCCCCCATCCATGTTTCTACCCCAATTGGAGAGTCTGTCATAGTCACCCATGTCTATTGTGCTTGTTCTGTCCTGTTTATGGGTTTTCACACTTAGGCTGATTTGGTTATTCTAGATATGACTGACTTTGATATAATATTAGGCATGACTTGGTTGTCCCCCTATTATGTTGTGCTTAATTGTAAATGCTAAGTCGGTAACTCTAGAGATCCCGAGTAGGGAAAGGTTAGAGTTGGAAGGGGTGTACAAGCCTAAGTCGGCTAAGGTCATATCTTTCGTTAGGGCTAGGAAACTGGTGGGACAAAAGTGTTTGGCATATTTGGCTCATTTTCAGGATATTGATGTTGAGTCTCCCTCTATTGAGTCTATTCCTGTAGTTTCTGAATTCAAGGAAGTGTTTCCTACCTATTTGCCTGGTATGTCTCCGGATAGGGATATAGATTTCTGCATTGACTTGGAACCGGGTACTCGCCCCATCTCTATTCCTCCTTATCACATGGTTCCGGCAGAATTGAGGGAGCTTAGAGCTCAAATCCAGAAGCTTCTTGATAAAGGTTTTATCTGTCCTAGTGCTTCCCCGTGGGGTGCTCTTTACTTGTTTGTTAAGAAGAAGGATGGTAGTATGAGGATGTGCATAGACTATCGACAGGTGAATAGGATCACCATTCGAAATACGTATCCGCTGCCTCGGATATATGATCTCTTTGATCAGTTGCAGGGGTGCATCAGTTTTCTCTAAAATTGACCTAAGGTTTGGTTACCATCAGTTAAAGATTAGGCCTGAGGATGTACCCAAAACAACATTCAGGACCTGCTATGGGCACTATGAGTTCTTAGTGACATTGTTTAGGTTGAGCAATGCTCCTGCAGCCTTCATGAGTTTGATGAATGACGTGTTCAAACCATTCCTGGATTCTTTTGTTATTGCCTTTATTGATGATAGTTTGGTTTATTCGAAGAGTAAGGAAGAGCATGCTGACCATCTTCGTATTGTTTTGGGTGTCCTTGGAAAACAAAAGTTGTATGCAAAATTTTCCAAGTATGAGTTTTGGTTGAATTCAATTGCCTTTTTGGGGCATGTGGTTTCAAAGGAAGGGTAATGGTAGATCCCCAAAAGATCAAAGCAGTCAAGAATTGGGTCTAGCCTAGCTTTGTGACTGAAGTTAGGAGTTTCGTGGGGCTCGCTAGCTACTACCGACGGTTGTGAAAATTTTTTGCTTCTATCGCCACGTATTTGACAAGGCTGACCCAAAAGGAGGTGCTTTTCGAGTGGACTGACAAGTGTGAAGAGAGCTTCCAAAAGCTCAAGACTCTTCTGACCACAACACCTATTCTGGCACTACCAATGAAAGGTAAAGATTTCATTATTTATTATGATGCTTCACATTCGGGTTTGGGTGCTGTGTTGATGAAGGAAAGAAATGTCATAACTTATGCATCACGGCAGCTGAAGGTGCATGAGAGAAACTACTCGACGCATGACTTGGAGTTGGCAACGGTATTGTTTGCTCTCAAGATCTGGCAGCAATACCTTTATGATATCAAGTGTGTGGCATTTACTGATCATCGTAGTCTACAACATGTATTCACCCAGAAGGACCTTAATATGAGACATTGAAGGTGGATGGAGTTACTCAAGGATTATGATGTTACCATCCAGTATTATCAGGGTAAGTCTAACATGATGGCAGACGCATTAAGCCAGAAGGCAATGAGTATGGGTAGTCTAGCTTGCTTGAGTGTGTCCAAGCGACCGTTAGACAATGAGATTCAAACCTTGGAGTTTAAGTGTTCATGCATTTAGGCATCTTAGAGAAAGATGGGGTGTTAGCCAACATTGAGGTTAGGCCCACACTCATTGAGGAGATCAAGGCCAAACAGTTTGAGGAAGAGAGTTTGAATGAGCCCAGAAAGAAGACAATGTCTGTCAAGGCACCAGATGCGACTCTTGATGCGGGTGGTGTACTCAGTTTTAAGGGAGGAACTTGTGTTCCTCGAGTGGATGACTTGATTCAGAAGATGTTGGCAAAATCCCATGGTTCACGGTATTCTATTCATCCGGGCATGACCAAGATGCACTGAGATTTGAAACGACTTTATTGGTGGCCTGGCATGAAGAAAAACATAGTTGCGTTCGTGGCTAAGTGCCAAAATTGTCAGCAAGTAAAGTATGAGCACCAAAGGCCTGCAGGTTTGCCTCAACGAATGCCAATTCCTGAATGAAAGTGGGAAAAGATAGCTATGGATTTCGTGGTTGGTATTCCCAAGACCTTGGGGAAGTTTGACTCCATTTGGGTGGTGGTTGACAGACTGACTAAGTCAGCCCACTTCATTCCAGTCAGAGTAGACTATAATGCTCAATAGTTGGCTAAGGATTATGTGAAGGAGATAGTGAGGTTGAATAGGTTGCCCTTTTCCATCATCTCGGACCGTGTTACACAGTTCACATCCAAGTCTTTGAGAAAATTGCATGAGGAGTTAGGCACTCAACTCACTTTTAGCACAACCTTCCATCCACAAATGGACGGGTAGTCAGAGAGAACTATTCATGTGTTAGAGGACATGTTGAGGGCATGTGTGATTGACTTTGGAGGGCATTGGGATAAGTGAACCTTTGTGTGAGTTCTCCTATAATAACAGTTACCACTCCAACATTGACATGGCACTGTTCGAGGCACTTTATGAGAGGGGATGTATATCACCCATAGGGTGGTTTGAGACTGGAGATGTTAAACCTTTGGGGATTGATTTGGTGAAGGATGCTCAGGATAAGGTGAGAAGCATCCAAGCAAAGCTTCTAGCAGCCAGAGCCTACAGAAAAATTATGCAGACCGTAAGGTAAGAGACATGACATTTCAGGCTGGTGGGCAAGTTCTTCTGAAAGTGTCACCCATAAAGGGGGTGATGAGATTCAATAAGAAGGGAAAGCTTAGTCCTCGATACATCGGGCCATTTGAGATTCTTGACTATGTAGGGCTTATAGGTTGGCTTTACCGCCTACCCTATCTGGAGTCCATCTAGTGTTTCATGTGTCCATGTTGAAGAAGTATCATGGAGATGGAGATTACATCATAAAATGAGACTCAGTTTTGTTAGACAAGGACTTCAGTATGAGAAGGAACCGGTTGCAATTATTGATCGTGATGTACGGAAGCTGAGGACCAAGGAGATAAAGTCCATGAAAGTTCAATGGAAGCATCGTCCGATTGAGGAAGCTACCTGGGAAATCGAGAAGGACATGCGAGACAAGTATCCCCAGTTGTTTGACGATTCATGTACTACTCTACTTTTGCCTTAGCCATTTCTCCTAGTTTATCACTCGCCAACAAGTGATGGGTAAATTGGTATCTATTGTAATGACCTGATCCAGTCGTCATGGAGAAACCAATGGGGAAGGAATTTGTGCTAGAAAACTTCTAAGTTGTAACTTGGAAATTTCTAGCCTAGGCCAGGCTTGGACGAAATCTGAGTCAGGTGAGGTCAAGGGAAATCCAGTAATGGATAGGGGATTTGATTATGAGTTTGATCACGTCAGTGGATAGCCAAAACGTTAAGGAGCCTCTACGAATTTACGAAATCAAATTCGGGTGAGTAGAATTCCCAAAACTGAAGGTGTGTTGTGAAATGGGAGCTGGGAACTCAAATTCCGAGTTTCTGTCTCTATTCAAGCCACTAGGGCGGTCTTAATTCCGCCAAGGCAGGGTCACTGTGGCGGCATAGGTCCTGCCGTGGTGGGCCAATCGCAAATTAAATTAGGGAAAAACCCTTAAAATGTTATTTTCTGCAAAACTTCGTTCTTAAGAGATGAGGGACGACCCAGGGAAGTTTCTTATCAGATTTCCATGAATTTTTGCGCTAAAGGTAAGTCAATTACTCCCCTAATCCATATTTCGATTCTTAGAACTTATAATCTTGGGTAATTATCATTGGGGGAGGGTTTTTGCCTGAATTTAATGGTGGGAAAAACCTTAGTTGAACATTAGGATTATGGGTTTGGCTTCGGTTAATAATTTTGTTATTATTCGGGTAAATTAAACCTTGTTTAGTGATCCTTGCATTAATTACTTGTTTTAGATCAAGAACGAGCTAAAAGACTCCGGAAAGGGAAGGCTCAAGTGTCTTAGAAGTATTCAGCCTTGGTTTCGAGGTAGGTGATGGTTCGATTTCCTATTGTGTGATATATGCCGGTTAGTTTCTTCATTGTATGCGTGCATGTATGTGAATAGGGAATGTGAATCAAATCTAACGAAATGATTATGTGTGAACAATTATATGCCATGAACCTATTACTTGATTGTATGACTATGAATGCTGTTCATTATGGGTGTGATTGTAACTGTGGTTGTGCTGACTGGATCAGGTGTCACGTTCTGACACATATATTGGATCAGTTGTCACGTTCCGACACATATAGTGGACCGAGTGTCACGTTCCGACACATGTATATTGGATCGGGTGTCACATTCCGACACACTAACAGTTTGGGTATGGGTTCCATGAGAGGACCACTTGCGATTATTACGTTCTTATCTACCTATCATTGATATTGGGAAATTGTGTGTTACTCCTAAATGATAACTAAATTATGCGTTTCGTATGTGTGTGTTTACCATGTTGTAATTACTTGCGCATATTTCGCTTACTGGAGTAGCCGCGCGATCCTACCAGTACACCATGGTTTCGTGTACTGATACTCCACTTGCTCTTTCTTTATTGAGTACAGGGCATCTTCAGGTGGTTACTGACAGACCTCAGTTAGGAGATCACTGACCGAGACTAGATTCAAGGGTGAGCCAGTTCTTTCAGGTTGTCATGGATCCATCATTAATTTAGTCCATTTTTTTTCTTACTTAGACTACATGTTTAGACTGTTACTTATGTTTAGTTTTCGGGGTTGCACCACCCTTTTTTCTTAGACTTGTTGATTGGTAGAGTTTTGGTACAATGACTTTCAGTTCTAGGGGTTGCATTTCTGCGATACCAAATGTATATCACTTTCATACTAAGATTTGACTTAATTTTTCTTGTCGATACAATTGCACACCGACATTACCTAGTTTTTGACTATACATTTAAAAAATATAGAATACACAAATGATTAATTAGTACACATAATAAATGTTGTGAATATATAAGTCATTAACTTAAAAGACAAAATAAATAAAAACATGAGTTTGTCACAATAAAACAACCAAATACAAATAAAAATAAATTATGTCTTTTTTTCAGCAGGGTAATTTGAACTTCCTGTTGTGTCCCTCCCGCCACATGTACTGCACGTAACCTTAGACCTGTTGAATTTCACATCAGCAAACCATTTCCAACGTCCAAGTTGTGGTCTCCCTACAGTCTTTTTGAACCAGGCGACAATAATTTATGTTCCGACACTTTTTGAATTGCATATTTTCCTATCCATCATAAATTATTATGTCGGTATTACAGGATACAAAAGTATAAATAACTTTTATACATATGTTATATCAATATACAAATTTCATACCATTTTTATGCATACTGTCTATACCTCATGCCAAAAGTGAACACTGATTCATACAAGATTCATGCCAAAAAGAATACAAAATCATACAATTTATAACTAGTAATTGTCTTTTGTTAAATAAATAGATACCAATTTCATCCCACTATTATGCACAATTCCATACCAATATAATGCCAAAAATAAAAATTGAATCATACTAATTTTGTGCCATAAAAACTATAAATTTCCATACAAATTTGATTTTACTATTATACCAATTTCATACAAAATTTACGTCAATTTTTATACCGGATCCATACCAAAAAATCAATAATGGTTCATACAAAGAATGAACAAATTTAGTTATAAGCATTTTTAAACAATATTCATTCACAAATTAATAGTATACATTACATACATGTTTGGTATTAGTAGTATAAAAATTCCAAAAAAAATTATCTAATTTTTAAAATCAGAAACATACCAAAAAAAAAAGGGTCAGACAAATAATGAACAAATTCAATGTTCATACCAAAATATAACATTATACATTTTAAAAAAATGTCATAATTAAAATTATTATACACAACAATTTATACTTTCCAACATCATTGTTCTTAATTTTTTTCTTTACGTTTGAGTAGTATAGCAATATAAATAAAAAATCGCAAAGAATACTAACCTGAAGGATCTCATTAAGAAGCCGTCCATTACAATAAAATGAAGATTATTGAATAAAAACGTATTGGAACTAGTTGTGAGTGATGACAAATTAGAGAAACAATTGAGAAGACAGAGAAATGTTTGAACAAAAGAAGAAAATCTGTTTTTGAACTTAACTTAATTGATAAGCGTTAAAAATGGAAAACAAATATTCTTTTTTTTATTGGGATAAGGCACAAGTACCCCTCTAGACTATGACTAAAATCCCAAAGACATACCTCAACTAAACTGAGGTCCTATTACCCCCCTGAACTTATTTTTTTTTTGTAATTTTGTATACCTTTTGTCTTATATGGCACACTCCGTGACTCCATGCAATTGAGGCGCGTGGGAGACATTTGGATGTCACGTCAGCCAAAAAGGTGCACAAAATTACAAAAAAAAAGGGTTCGGGATGTCACGTCAGACATTCTTATTATTCCAACTCTTGAAGTGTACACCAAATCTTCAATTGTATACAATAGGAACCCTTATGCCTCTATTTATAGTGTAACATAGAGGCATACAAAAGGTTAGTCATAAACATGACATTAAACATGAATATGAAGAAGGAGGTTATAGAGGTGAAATGTTACAAGAATAATTATCATAAAGGTGGAGGTTATCTTCATAATGGAGGGAAGTAATGTAGTAACTTCTTGGTGTAGTGGATTATCTTCATTATGGAGGGAAGTAATGTAGTATCTTCTTGGTGTAGTGGACATCCACAATATATTTCCTCGTTAAAACCATACTAGGAAAAAACTCTGGGCGAAAAAATCCTAGTGAAAGAAAAATAGTACACATCTTTTAATACGCTTTGAATGTTGCCTCGTTAAAAATCTTACCAGGAAAACCCAATTGAGATAAAACCATGGTTAAGTAGAAGAGTACAACGCATATTTTTCTCCCCTGATAAAAAAAATTACTTGATATCTCGGAGACGATGCATTCGAGTCTTATGTAACAACTTCTCAAATATTGATGTTGGAAATTCTTAGTGAATAAGTTTACAAGATTATCACTTGAATGGGTCTTTGTACGTCTATCTCACCATTTTGTTGAAGATCATGTGTGAAAAAAACTTTTGGTGAAATATGCTTTGTCTGATCTCCTTTTATTGTATCCTCCCTTCAATTGAGCTATATATTATTTTCGTATATGGTGGCTGGAATATCCTTTTCATAAGAAAATCACATATTTTCTGAATATGATAGATCATGATTCCAACCAAACACACTCCCAACTTATTTCATAGATCAATATTATTTTTGCTTGATTTGAAGAAGTGTTTAGTAGTGTTTGATTCTTTGAATGCCAATATATTGTTGTGCCTCCATATGTAAATAAAGTGTCCATTTGCGATCGAGATTTATGCGGATCAAATAAATATTCTGCATCTACATAATCAAATCATTTCTGACTCGGAGATTGGTCATTTCAATTTTATTGAAGCTCGTCTTTTCTTCTTAAAGAAAATTACACATCTTCTATGTGTTGAGTCACTTGCTTTATTCGTTTCTTGTCATAACTTGAATGACAGTATGACACCTTTCACATAACTTTCGTTATGTATATCAAATAATCTTCTAGCATTTGTATAACCAGCAATCTGTAAGTGCACCAATTGCACTAATACATGACATTTTAAATCATTTTCATGAGATCAAAAAGATTCTTTCTCTGTTTTAATCAGTTTCAAAACCATTGGGTACTCAATGGAATTGCTTTAAGACCTTTTAAATCCTTCAAGGATTTTCATATAACCTTCATCGTATAGTTAGACATAATAATCATTCATTATGCATATTTAAGTATTTCATCAATTGCCAGACTGAAACAAGTCTCATTGCATCCACCATTGGAGAATATATCTCCATTTAATAATGTCAGGATTTTTGCAAAAATCCTTTATGCCACGAGGCACAAACCACACTTTATGTCTTACGGTTATACTTTTGCACAATGATTCATTTGTACCACACTGACATTATATTTTCATCCATGAGCTATAAGATAAAAAATATCACTTTTCTAAGTGAAATAAAATATACTTGAATAGTGCCAATCATTTATCTGTCCACATTATATGACAGATTCAAATTTAAGATCCTGAAATAAAATATACTTGAATAGTGTTATGTCATAGTGCTCTTTCATCATTTTCAGGTACCTGAACCTTTACCAAGGTTTTATGAAGTGTTATGTCATAGTGCTCTTTCAAAGCACTTACCTCATTATCATGACCATTTTCATAATTTGCTCCACTCCTTCCTTAGGGAGTTTAACGTTTGGAATCGATTGATTTATCACGCTTCTGGCATACCATAGACTTTGTCCTTCAAGGACTATTTATTGGAGTATTTGTAGCTTAATTAAAATATTGGATTAACAAATACATTTGGCAAATTATTTGCAACATTTTGCAAATGAATTATCTCTTGAACTTCAAGTTCACTTTTTTTTAATGAGGATCTAGATAATTCACCCCACACATAATTTTTAGTTGCTAAACATATCTACCCCTAATGTTAGGTTTCCTAACATTTACCTCTAACCTCATTTGAGGATCCATCTTTGTGTGTGGTGGAGCAATAAAATCATATGTGCACACATCAAATTTTTAGATGGAAATTATTTGGTTCCTGACCCTGAACCAATTGTGATGGGAGAACCTTGTTGGCTTGATGCATACACGTTAAATAAACTCATTTCATACCAACTTTTATTTGAGAGATTTGTTCTCATAATCAATGGTCTAGCTATAATTAGAGGCACACAATTTCTGCTAAACCAACCAGAATTATCAACAAAATTTTATAGTTTGGAACTAAGCTCTTAATTTAACAATTTGAGCAAACACCTTACAAAAACCAATTTGTAAGTTGATACAAATGCACATGTGACCATACCATAGATGCATCTATTAAGTCATAATAGTAAGCGGTCCACATGGCAGGTGAACGGGGACATATTCACCTTTTTACATATTCCAAATAATTTCGGGGGATACAATCCCAACCTTAGCTGGTACAACGATCATTTTATCATGAGAACAGACAACACATGAGAATTCTTGAAGAATCTTTTTTTTCTTCAACATATAACCACATGTATTCTCAATTCTTTTGCATCACATTTAAACCAAAATGGTCAACCGGTTATGCCAACTGATATTTATTCTAGTAAACTTCTAGTTTACTTTTGCATGTGATTCCATCATTATGCCTATATTTGTATACAACAAACAAGAGAAAGACGAGTAACCTTTTACGTAAATATTTATAACCCACTTTGGTTGTAGTAATATGAAGATATTAAATCTTCCCATAATTTATATTATCAATATAATTTTTTTTCTTTTCAATTCTTCCGAAACATAAAAAGTTTCTTTTGAGACTTACTACTACCCTAATATTTTGAACAATTTCATTCCTCCAGATATTAACAAATTAGCCTTTTGAAACTCTCAATTAATTTTGTGTACTACCACAAATTTCACAACGCCATTCTTATGGTGACCATCTCCTTCAAGGAGAAAATTATTATTATTGTCATGGTTAAAATTATCACATGCAAGACATATTTCTTGACAACCAATGACAAATTTCTGTTGCTACAAAACAATATTTATTTTGGTCATGGTCACAACCTTTATAGGAAAGAATTATTTCTTTCTTTTGTCCTTCAATAGTTCATAATTTAACATTCCACAATATTTGTGTAGTATTTAAAGTATATGACTAAATGACCATTTATGTCAAAATATTTCTTTTCAATCTCTCAAACCTCCTGTAGAGGTGAGATGTGACATTTATCCAACAATATATGAACATGTTCTTATCCATAAGAACACAAGTCACATTTTCTTTAAGAAATTAAGCATAACCATTTGAACATGCTCCATAAATTTTTATTAGAAACTTATTGTCATGCTTTCGCATTTATCAAATTTATGTGACTCACCTCAACATCACTTCAAGAGGTCAAATGTACCAAATGTACTACCACTTTGTATTACTTTATTTTGATGAGAATTTACAAAAAATTTCAAATTGGGTT
The DNA here is from genome assembly GCF_019186545.1 of Solanum stenotomum. NCBI lineage: Eukaryota > Viridiplantae > Streptophyta > Magnoliopsida > Solanales > Solanaceae > Solanum > Solanum stenotomum. Next base: position 27,770,816 of record NC_064291.1, read on the forward strand.
GCACCAACAACAATGTGGCCAATAACTTTTCATACCACTTTAATAAATAAAAATTACCTTAAAAAATTACCTTCACATTTGAAGGAGCATCTTAAGAAACAATGTGTCCAATAACCTTTCATACCACTTTAATGGACAAAATTACCTTCACATTTGAAGGACCATCTTAAGAACCCATAATGTTCTTCCTTTTAATTACCACAATGATGACCATTAACATTTTACCACACCATATTCATACATTTGTACTGCTACCACATTCGCATGAGAGAATGAAGCAAATTAATTGGGCAAATTTCATGACTCTCAGTCAAAAGTATACAACTTTATGTTAGTAATCATCATATCACCACTATAGTGCATTAGGACTTAAATCCAATGTCTTACCCATATAGAGTGTCTTTGGTCATAAATCAATGAGACTTGAACCCAACTTCTTATTATCATGGTGCACCGAGACTTTAACTCGATGTCTTACCCAGTTGGTGCGGTGAAACTTGAATTAACCGTCTTACCCTCAATCAATGTCTTGATAAACCAAATACGTTACCAAAAAATAATTATCGAAAACCATAAATATAATCTAAATTTGACTTAAAGCATAAGAAAAATTAACAAAATCAATTAATTAGAACAACGTGTTGGAATCATATGAAAGTCCCAAGTTAAAATAAATTAAAACCTTTTAACATTCTATCTCAATATTGTTATGAAGATTAACATTATTTACTAATCATTTTAAAATATCCACAAAACAAACTTTGTTAGGACGAATAATATATTAATAACTCAACAAGTAAATATTTATATAAAGAAAAATCAAAAGGTACAAAAATAACCAATAATGATGATCCAATCAATATCAATATGCCACATAACTCAATAATTTATCTTTTAATAAAACAAAATCATAAAGAACGTTTCTTTAAAAATTATTAACTTACAAAACTAACTTTACTTTTTTAATATATGAGTGATCAAATTAAATGTTTGCTCAAAGTAAAAGAAACTTGCTGGACTCATATGACCTTGAGATGGTAAGAAAACTAATGATACACAATCAAAAGTAAAATATAAAATAGATTATATATAGTAATATACCTTGTTCCCGAGAGAAAAAAAACTCAAATATTTTTACCTTCTTTATATTTACTTTGCTTCAATCCTTCAATAGTAGAACAATCGTGCTGATAACGTGTTGTAAAACTAAAGCAAAATAAGACAAGAAATATAGAAGATGAAAGCAATAGAAATATGGAGACAAGAGATGAGAGCTTTTCTTATTATTCCAACTCTTGAAGTGTACACTAAATCTTCAAGTCTATACAATAGGAACCCTTATGCCTCTATTTATAGTGTAACATAGAGGTATACAAAAGGTTAGTCATAAACATGACACTAAACATGAATATAAATAAGGAGGTTATGGAGGTGAAATGTTACAAGAATAATTATCATAAAGGTGGAGGTTATCTTCATAATGGAGGGAAGTAATGTAGTAACTTCTTGGTGTAGTGGATTATCTTCATAATGGAGGAAAGTAATGTAGTAACTTCTTGGTGTAGTGGACATGTACAATATATTATTTTATAACAAACTTGAAATTATTAGTCATATATATATCAATTATAAAATTTTCACGAAAAGAAAAAGAAAATAAAATCTTCACATTAGGAAGAATCCCTTTTGATATGTGGTGGACAAAACATGTCCACTTTTGTTGGCGAATTCAGTTAACTTAGCCGCACGAAAATAGTGATTTAGAACAATCTTTATAAAAAGATCAATGATTAAAAAGATCTTATTCTAGAATATAAGGTCAGACAACTCTCAAATGCCATTTGAGAAATTGATGGATCTATATAGAAGACATCACTACTATTACATAGCCATTATAGAACCTTTTTAGGATACAAATGAGGGACCATTTTTTCTTAAGAAAGTCATATGTTAATCTATCATAGGAAAATACTAGTGTCATGATCCAAAGTATACCCTTGGCGTAACATGTCATATAGAACCTCGAGAGCCCTACACAAGCCACTTAGCATATATCATACAAGATAATAGAAGTAAAATCTTTAAAAGATAGCATTTATACATCTAAAGAGTTTGACAAAAGCGGAAGTCTTACATAAGTCTCAAAGCCATCTAATACATCATTAGGAAAGTGATTGGGACGTAATAAATACATCACATACAAAGTCTAAGACAAAAATAACATAAAGCAATAAAAGAGTCTCGGTCCTCGGATAATGAAGACTCACCAATTTTCAAAGCCTATAGAGAATCAACTAGCCACGAGTATGAGAGGTAGGAGATTTGGACCCTACACTAGTGAAACAATGTAGGCAAGAGTATGCATTAGTACATGGAATGTACTAAGTATGAGGCAATAGACATAAACATAGGCATGATAGTATAAATGACTTAAAAGGAGTAGGCATAATCATATTGAAACATTTGAAAGCTTTAATGAAGAGTTGACATGAAAATCACGGAAACATGGTCAAATACATTAACATAAAGGACATAGGAAAACTTCTGAAGAAAACATAATCATTTTGTGGGATATTAGTTTTAACCGACAATAAGACCATGAGAGCTATATCATGTAATCTGGTATATCCTTCATGCCGAAAGAAGGGGAATCTACTTGCCAAGGTAGAATCCGTACCTATCATCATTTTCTAAAGTGGATCCACTAGCTAGATCATTTAAGACATCCTATGAGGGCACATAGTTTGGGACTAGACTACTAGAGACTACCCTATTTGAGCCTACACCTCTAAACCTTCTCGGTGCTAAGTTTAAATCTCAACGAAATAGATAAAAGTCAATTATCAATTTAACATAGAAAAGACAATGATCAATACCAATCCACACTTTTGATATCAAAACATAGAATAACTCCTTAAACTTAATTCAACATGGATGAAAAAACCTCTCACCAATGTGAATTCATTTGTGAAAAATACCTTTAAAATCATGATCATCATAGTAAGTGAGAAATCCTTTCACCATAGCATAAATACTTTCCTTTCAGAGCATCATTAATTCATTTACAATAACTTCATGAAACCATGCATATCTTCATAAATTCATAATTAATAGTTGATGGGTTCATCATAGGATCATGGTCGAAAAGCATAAATTAGGCATGGATAAATGCAATTTAAACTAACTTTCAAAGATTCACATCAAATAATGCATTAGCATACTTAATCAATCATCATCAATCATAATTTGATGAAACCAGCATTCATTGAATTGAAACCCTAATTTGATCAATTGGAAATTGATTTGGGAAATTGAAATCCTTAGGGACCCCATGGAGGAAAGGAATCCATGGGTGAATACACATATACCTTGACACTAGAAGCCCAAAAAGAATGGAGGATTGAAGACTTGGATGAAACCTTAACTCTTCTTCTTATTCCTTTGCCTTGAGAGAATTTAGTCAAGTTTAGGAAATTTAGGATAATGAGTTGAAAATGGGTAAATTGGGGGATTAAAAGCTTTATATAGGGCTTAGGGTAGGAGGCAAAACGACATAGTTGGGTTAAAACAATTAGAAAAAGACCCAAAAGACCCTTAAAATTAACTTTTGGACTCGACCTACGTGTTGGTCTTGTCAATCGTAGACTAAGTATTGGGACCACAAAATCACCTATCTTTCGACGGAACACTTCTACGGTTCGTAGGTATTTCAATGGTCTCTAGAAACCAACAATAGAAACCAACTTTGACCCTTAAAATTTCACCAAGTTTGAGAGTCACCTTCGAGGGCAATCTACAACTCGTACATGGGATGAATGGTCGTACATGGGGTACTGGGACTTGTTTTGAAACATTTAATTTCCCCTTCCTACGTTTGCCATCTACGGCCCGCAGAAGCTTCTACGGTCCATAGATGAGAACCGTAGACACAAACTTTAAACCCAAAAATTATTTTCTCCCTTTTCCATATTCCTAGGTGTACACAAAATAAGACTAAAAAAATCTCTCATTCGAAAAGAATCATGGTATGAAGAAAATCCTCGAAGTTTATTCAATTAACTACTATTCACAAAAGGAAATATTGAATGGTGCATTCATAGTAGGAGAACGATTCCCAAAAAGAGCTCTAAGTGCAATTAACAAGCATGAGTAGTAAAACAAATAGAAATATAGAGCCAATCCGACTCGAAACAAATAACAATATATGAAAATATTAGAAATCATGCCCAACAAAGGCATAATTTAAACATTAAACAGGCCTACCAAAGATATAAAATATCCAAAACTATTAGAATGAAGATGGTGAGAAGACTGAAAAAGCAGAAATCAATCAAGCCTCCAAAGAGTGAAAAGGTAGAAGTACATCACTATCAAAAACCCCGACATTTTGTGACTCTAGTGGAATTCTTAACAAGATGGTTATGCCCAAAGTGTACTCAACACAATCTCGAGGCATCATATTTCAATGCTGAGAAAGAATAAACAATGGACAAAACCTTACCAAAGGTGTCTTCTACTTACAAATAAATAAGAAATGAGAGAAATATCATCAATGGTGTCACCTTCGCCTTCTAAAAATCCCGTTGAAGTTTTTTCCCAAGAAGTACATGATTTGATAAAGCTATAGTTGGTGTCGGTAGCTATTCTTTCTTAGCGGGATCAGGTACTTAGATGAAGCCCTTGAGATTATTGAACATAAACATGTGCACGAGCCTATGCAAACAAGTTTAAAAGCGAAAAAGAAATTCCTTTTTTGAGCTCTCGAATCATCAATTGGACAAATTTTCTTTGACTTTTGAAGACTTGCCTACAAAAAACAGCGAATTACTTTCTGCCAGGCTCAGACATATAATGATCTTATGTTTGGTTAAACATTAGAAAATCATCCTTTATATATGGTGGGTTACGTGCTAGAGAAGAAGATAAATACAATTTTTATAGCTAAAGGTTATGGAGTCAACATTCTGTCTATCAATACATTGAAGGAACTTGGCACCACGAGGGAAGAACTTGGTGAAAGTCATTTATTAATACAAGGATTCGATCAAGGGGGGAAGAGGGCCATATGCTCTATTAAGTTATAAATCAACGTATAAGATTTGTGATTCGCATGGATGCATGTGATCGATGCAAATACTTCATACAATATATTTCTAGGCAGGTCTTGGGTACATGAGAATAAAATTGTCATATCTTCTTACGATCAATGTTTGAAGTATCTCAAAAGCATAATTCAAAGGTAAATAATTGTAGATGATATTCCTTTCACCAAAGTTGAGAACAAATTTCCGATGCAGTATTCTATTTGAAGAGTTACGTTGTCAAGGAAAAAAACCTGTTGACGTCAATTCAATCAAGTTTGATAATATCACAAGCAAAAGAGTTGACATGGCAATCGAAACGGTCAAAGTTGACACTAAAGAACCTTGTCCCATTGTGAATGAAGGAAAGATCATGTCTTCAAAAAGAAAATTGACTTATGTACTTCGCTACATTCCAAAAGTGAAAGAAAGAGGAAGGTCAATCATCTAATAGACAAGGAAATGCACTAAGAGGACTAACTTTTCCTATCACACGGGTTGATGCGATAAAGTTATTTTTTAAAGCTATTAGGAAAGTCAATCGCTCAAAATCAAGTACAAGATGTGGAACTTTATGCGTAATACAAAAGAGAATGCTTTGATACAAATACTTAAAAGTTTGTGAAGGTTGGATGCAATCCTAATAAGCCATCAAAGTTAGGGAAACTCCCATCGGAAACTACAAAGAGGGAAGCACGCAAAGTCGTAGGCTTTATCTGACCACTACTAGTTCGTATATCCATAAGAAGCTCAAGTAACAACATATTACTACAAAAGATGAATATGTTGCTTCCAACAAAAGGCCTTCTATTTTCGATCGACTTAGAAAATCGACTACAAGAACTTGTGTTTGAGAGATTAGGTCAATTGAAGAAGAATGACAAGCATCAAAGAAGCTACCTAAGATTGACAATGCTTGTTTCACCTATGATCCAAAAATATTTCAAAAGTTTGATTCCTTCTAGAATGAAGCAATAAGCGGAACTTATGGTTTCGTGTAAAGTGGAACTCAAGGAAAAAGCTCACACTATGATTTAAACCAAAGAGAGCAAGGACTATGAAAAATGTGTAGGCTCCTTATATCATGTTACAATCCAGAGTGAGCACAATGCGTCGTCTGGAACAAAGGTTGATGAATTGTTAGGAGATATTGTTTGTTGTTATAACATGTTTGTCAATGAAAATGATCCTCAAGAAGAGGAAGATGCTGGATATGGTCCATTGGAACATGAAGAAGGAGTAAAGACCAGAATAGATCCCTCAAAGGAAGTTCCCCTTGGCACTGATGAAGACCCAAGACCAACTTCCCTAAATACCTTTCTAGAAGTTGATTTAGAAATCACTTAAATGAATATACTCAAAGAATATAGGGATGTCTTCGCTTGGAGTTATAAAAGAAATTCCTAACTTGAATCCTAAAGTAGCAGTCCAGTAGTCAGTAGTAAAGAATGGTGCTCATCCTATTAAGGAGGCGCAAAGTCGTTTTAGGCTTGATTTGGTTCCATTGATAGCAAATGAAGTTAACAAGCTCATTGAGGAAGACTTTATTTGTGAAGTCAAATACCCTACATGGTTGTCAAGTATTGTTCCTGTAACGAAGAAGAATGGCCAAATTCGAGTCTGTGTTGAATTTAGGGATCAAGATAATGCACTCCCTAAAGATGAGTTTCCTCTTCTCAATACTGAGTTGATAATTGATGTTATCACTGGTTATGAGGCCATGTCATTTATGGATGGTGTGTCCGGATATAACCAAATCTGCAAGGCACCAAAGGATGAAGAACTCACTGCATTTCGTACGCCTAGAGGTATTTACAACTATAAGGTGATGCCTTTCGGTTTGAAGAACGTTGGTGTCATATATCAAAGGGCTATGCAAAATATTTTTTAATGAATTGTGGGTAGGATTGTTGGTTTGTCACAAAATATTTATTCATGTTTGAAATTAAGTTATGATACTTCATCCATAAAAATTATCTTCAGAAACGTGATAGAGTGATAGTATAGTCAAACTAAATTGACTGAGAAAATTGAACAAAGATGTATTAACTTAAGCAAATCTGATTTTGTAACAATGTAGGGTCTAAATTCTTTCAATCATTTGACTGAAAGCTTTTGCAATAACACAAGAATAATGCTACATTCATTCAAGTCTTTGTTTCCATTTTTCTGCACAAGAAAAGTTGTTGGCTGCTCAACTATTTCTGAAAATCCTAGCTAATAATTAGAGCAAAAGTAAGGTATTAGAATAAAGACAACATGAGTTGCTGGCTGCTAAATTGTTGGACATTACTTTTAGAGAGATACGCATAACCCTCTGTACAAATACCTACATTTAGCGTACAAGACGACTTTAAGTAAACTAACTTAAAAAAATCATCTTCTGGCAGTCAAAACTAAAATGCAGACATTACCATAGAATGCTCTTCTTGATCAATAAATGATGCCCTTCTAAGTTTTGCTAGTTCAACCAAGACATTCTCGAGGGGAACTCTCAGCTTGCTCTGTTTAATCTGCAGTTTTTCACAATGTAAGTTAAACTAACAACAATAGTCATATCTTAGCTCTTTGTACATAAATGAGCATAAACAATTTTCATCGTCGAAGGAAACAATTTAAGAAACAAATCTGGTTTCCTCCCGTCCTTTGTTAGTATGAACATATGTAGAAGATTCTTTAAGAAATTAATTATATCTTTTATCGTCCTATCTAGTCAAACTTAAAATTCAATCAATAGCAACAATTGGAAGCAACCTCAACTCCCAAACAATCTCAACTATTGAAATCTCATTAAAGCAAAATAAATATCCATAATAGTAGAGTCCATAGCTTAAATGAGGGAACAAGGGAAAACAGTTGATCAACAGATTCAAAGTGAAAGTTGGCAATCATGCAGAGTTGTATCCATATAACATTGAAATATGAAAACACTATAACAAGTAAATGATCAATCTATTAATAGGGCGAAATCTTTAATAGCTCTCCATCACAACCAACAAGTTGTTTTAGAGGCCCGATGAGAGCTAAATCAAAACTAGCACTAGAAAATTTTCAAGAGACAATAAAAACAAGAAGTTCTCATTTTTCTTTTAATAATAAAAAGTCTCAAGGATACTCGAGTATTTGTTTAAAAGCCTGGGAATTACCATAAATCTTGTTCCTTTGAGCATATGCTAATCCCTTATCAAATTAACTGGTAATGAACAAAGTCAATCCAACAAGCATGTTGTATTTTTTGAAAGTTATGCTTATAAATCAAGAGATTCTTAGAATGAAATTAGAGTAGAATTGAGATTTAACTAGTTTACTCATATTGTAGGCCATTTAGTTCTTGATTTTGCAAATGAAAGAGACAAATGATCATCAAATGCCTCACACGCATTTTATTTGCCCACATCTGCATGATTGTGTAGACGATCGTGTGATTTCAATTCAAAAAAACTATCAATTATTTTTCTATGTTTGTGGAGTCATAAAAATATGGTTTTCCACTTGGTGAAAAGATCAGAACACAAGCATCTGCTTCGGTCACAATTGTTAGCTCATCCATTCCTTGAACAAGGTTTTTATCCTTTGCGAGATAGTATTGATGAGTCCGCGAATTGGACTCATTTAGGGCATTATTTGGATAGATTTTGTGTCCTCAAATTCTTATTTTGTGCCAATAACTAATGTAAAACCCTTGATTTCTAGTTATTTTGATTGAGTAGTAAAGCAGGGATACTAATTTGCAAAAAGGAATGAAGCGAGCTGAAAGAGCGAAGAAATGAAGGCCTAGTGATCACCAAGTCCCTTTGGCGAGTCGTTGAAAGTCCACCATCTCGCCTAAAGTTCCAGTGTGCCAAGCCCTGAAGGAGAAAATCAATTTAGCAAGAGAAAGGAGCAATAGGCGAGTCACCGAGTGGTTCCGTGACGCAGTGTTGGATCGTCCAAAGTTACAGAACTTGAGGATGCTGAAGGCCAAAGCAAAAAGGTGATGGAATTGACCAAATGGTGGATCAGCGAGCCCGACTTACTGCGCCGAATGGCCCTTCGCAGCATATTTTTGGCAACTATAAATACGTTTTTGAACATTAAGTTTAAAAACCTTGGATCATAATCTTTCAATCAATTTTTGAATAGTTAGTTTGAACTTTGAGTAATGAGACTAAGTTTTCTTAGCTTTGAAGAATTGAAGTTTTCCATTTTTGAGAAATTGGAAGTGGGTCTTGGAGATTCTTCAATTTGGACCTTTGTAAAGACGAAATTAATCTTACCCAGTTGATGGAAAGACAATTTGGTAACGATTTTTATCTTTTTATGATGTCTAGCTAAAACCCCAATTCTTGGGGTGTGATTATGTGATTATGGGCTGATTTAGTTTATGGGTATTGCTAATAGTTAGTTTAAATGTTGTTTAGAAGTGATTTCAATTAGTAATTGTGGTTCAATTTAAAGAATTGTAGTTGCAAATGCAGTTCTACCTTCGTGTTTTTGGCTTGCTCGAGAGAGAGGTTTTAAAACCAAGATTACTAAATGGATGGTCTGTGGGTATTGGGTTGTCATGGGTTTAGCTCGAGAGAGTGAATCCTAAACCCTTTTCCACACATTCAGCTCAAGAGAGTGAATAGACTAAGGCGTAGGCTGTTCTTATTTTGCTTGCTTGTTGGTGTTCGAGAGAAACCAACTTGATTCAGGGTAAATTGTTCAAGAGAAAGTTTACCTCCTCTATAGTCTGGCCTATTCGCTGATTTACAACAATTTTCTAACAGTTGCAATTATCCGTTTGTCTACATTAGCCTATAATCAAATCACATCCCAAGAACCCGTCTCATTATTGTTATGTTTGTGTTTTTTGCTGCTGCTGTAGTTGATAATTGAAAATCAAAACCCCTGAATTATGTTTTTATTCGATAATGTTTATTCCTATGACTGATTTAAACATATTTACGCTTTTCTACTGAGTCTTAAACACATACCACTCCCTGTGGGATTCGACTCCAACTCATTTAGTTGAGTTATTATACTGACTAACGATCGTTGACGCTTAGAACTGGATTAAGTGTCCTTGAAACGTTAATCAAGTATCAACACACACTTCATTTGATTTAATCAACTCCCTTTCAATCTTTTGTTTACCCCTGGTGGTCCTCTTTTCCATTGCAACCGCGCATAAGAATATGTTTTGGTTGAATATGCTGAGCAACTTTGAGAGGAACGCCAAAGTAATTTATAGTTGGTCCAAGAGTCTATTTGTCACGTGTATTGTCACATTATTTAATTTTTTGTTCTTCATATTATGAGTTTATTTGTCACGTGTATTGTCACATTATTTAATGCTTTCATATTATGAGTCTATTTATCACGTGTATTATCACAATATTTTATGTATTCATTATATAAGTCTATATGTCATGGGTATTTTGACGTTTATTTAGTATTTTCATGCTATCTGAATCTATTATTAAATTTACATATGTAATGTTATATATCGGTAGGAGAGCCTTGAAACAACATAAAGTTATCTATGTGTAACCTTTAGGTCACTAGTTCAAGCGATGGAAGAGGTCATTAATGTTGGCACTAAGGTAGTCTATTTACATCACACCCTTTGGGGTATGACCTTCCTTAGACCCCGATAACATGGAATGATTTGTCCATCAAACTACTATTTACTTTTATATAATGTTAATTCTCTACTATGAATGAAAAGGAAATATCCCCAATAACTAGTTTAATTTTTCATTTACATGTACAGTTTCTCCTAACATGATTCAAAAAAAAGATCTTAACAACTATAGCTCAATAAAATCGTAGAAAATGATTTTACACCTCTAATTGATACACCCTCCATTTCAATTTGTTTTTCCTAATTTTCTTTTAAATCCATATAAAAACATAATGTCTCTTTCCTATTTTCACAACTCTTTACTTTTAAATTTCCACATGACATATTTAAGACCAGAAGATTAAAAGGTATTTTGATATATTTGACATATCTTTAATTTATGACCATATGATTCAAAATTTTCTTTACTTTTTAAAACTCCGTGCCAAGTAAAAATAGGGAAAAATTGAGACTAACGGAATAACATTTATTGTTACTTTTAAACCATGGTTATCTTAATTAAAGTTATTGAACTAATTACTTTCCTTTCTAATATCATCTTTATGACTTTTTGTGTTACTTCCAAGATTTTTTGTGGTGTACACTAGGACGATTAAGGACATATACGATGAAGTCAAGTCTTAGGTAACGACAATAGGAGGTTACCTAGAGAACTTCTTATGTGATGTGACCAGAATAGGATCAACTTTTAGCCTATTTTTTCATTTAATATATCCCTCACATCACCTTGTTATTTTTCATTATCGCTAGTACCTTACAAAACAACTTCGATGGCATCATCTGTTTGTTTTTCATTTTGATTTCTTCTCGAGATCAAAGGACATCTAACTTCATCATGACCTGCACCCCTCCTTTTTTTCATTTACTATTTCCCTCACATCACCTTGTTATTTTTCAATATGCTAGTACCTTTCAAAGCAACTTCGACGGTACCATCAGTTTGTTTGTTATTTCGATCTCTCCTAGATATAAAAGGACAACTTATATCATGATGACCTTCGTCCTTAGAATAATTGCACTACAAAGGAAAATTATCATATACAATCTAGTGTAAAACCTTGATCAACTTACTAGATTTAATTTCCATCCACAAGCTGCAACCTTATACATTTTCGAAGCTTATTCGTTATCAAGTATAACCTTAAGTCTAGTTGTGCTAGGCCTTGATTTGATTTGAGTCGCTTCAACTATAAATTTTGGTTTCCCAACAGATTATGCTATGACCAAGAAAACATTCCACTACCTACTAACTTTCTACCCTAATTTATGTCTTGCATAGTCTCATATCTTAGGTCATATTCTTGGTTAGCTACACCTGCATAATGTCTTGTATAGTCACTTCTCTTTAATATTTCTTTGACCTACCTCTACCTCCCCAAAGACTATCCATATCCAACCTCTCACACCTCTTCACTAGTTTCATGCATCTCATTTTTCACATGTCTGAACTATCTCAGTCTCATTTCTCCGATCCTTTCCACCACCACAATCACTCCTTCGTATCCCAATATCGATCCTTATTTTTGATCTTATCTTTCCTAGTATGACCACACATCCACCACAACATCCTCATATTTAAAACTATCATCCTCTAAACATGAAACTTCTTGATTAGCCAACACTCCACCCTATACAACATAGTTGGTCTAACGATCGTAAAACATACCTTTAAGTTTTGGTGGCACCTTCTTAATTATCACACCCATACTCTAGATGCGAGTCTCCATTTCATCCACTCTGCTCCAATGTATTGTGTGACATCATCAATCTCCTTGTTTTCTTTGATCATAGACCCCATATACTAAAATTTTTCTTTTGTTTGGATCGCTTGTGCATCAGGCCACACTCCACACCAGCTTCAGATGTTACATCATTAAATTTACACTCCAAGTGTTCTATCTTTGTCCTTCTCAACCTTAACCCTTTTGACTCCGGGGTCCAATTCCAAACCTCTATCCTAACATTAATTTCATCGCAATTCTAGTCAATTAGAATGATGTCATCGACAAGTAACATATACCATGATACATCACCTTGGATTCTCCGTGTCAATTCATATATCACCAATGCAAATGAAAACATGATCAGTGTTGATTCTAGTGTGGCCCCATCACATAGGAAGTGCTTTGATTATTAATCTATTGTCCTTACCCTAGTCTTCACTTCATCATACATGTCCTTGATCGCCTAGTGTACACCACAAGAAATCATGGAAATAACATAAAAAATGATAAAGATGATTTCAAAAAGGGAAGTAATTCGTTCAATAACTTTAATTAAGCTAATCAAGGTTTAAAAGGAACGATAAATGTTATTCCGTTTGTCTCACTTTTTTCCTATTTTGACTTGGCACAGAGTTTTAAAAAGTAAAGAAAACTTTCGATTCTTATGATCTTAAATTAAAGATATGTCAAGATACAAAAATATTATTTGATCCTCTAGTTTGAAATATGTCATGTGGAAAGTTAAAAATAAAGAGTTATCAAAAAAAGGAAAGAGACATTCTTTTTTTAAACGGACTTAAAAGAAAAAGTCGGACAAACAAATTGAAACAAGTGGTGTATTAATTAGAGGTGTAAAATCATTTTCTATGATTTTATTGAGCTAAAGTTGTTGAGATTTTTTTCTTGAATCATATCAGGAGAAATGGTACGTGTAAATGAAAAAGTAAACTTGTTATTTGGCATATTTCCTTTTCATTCATAGTTTATAATTAACATTAGATAAAAACAATAACAGTTTGGAGCACAAAACATTCCATTTTAGCAGGGTCTGGGGAAGGCCACACCCAAGGGGTGTGATGTAAATAAACTACCCTAGTGCTAGAATTAATGACTTCTTTCATGGCTCAAACCAGTGACCTATAAGTCACACATATGTTGTTTCAAGGCTCTCCTCCCGATATAACTTTATATATGTAAATCTAGTAGTAGATTCACATAGTATAGAAATACTCTATAAACTCATGATAGATATACTTATAATATAAAAACATTAAATAATGTGATAATACACATGAAAAATAGACTCATAATATAAAAAAATTAAATAATGTGACGATACATGTGACAAATAAACTCATAATATGAAAAAATTAAATAATGTGACAATATACATGCCAAGTAAACTCTTGGACCTACTATAAATTACCCTGGCATTCCTTACAAAGTTGTGTTATACCTCATTTTAACTGGGTGAAAATAGTGTACAACATATTGATGATTCCTAAATTAATAAACTAACTTAAGGAGTCGCCACCTAATTAATTACGGTGAATTAGCGCACCTAAAATTGCTTAAAGAATTGTCTAAAGTTAATACCATTTTAAGCTCTACTAAACATAAGATTCTAGGTAAGTTCAACTAATCTAAAGGAAAAGTTTTAATCACCCTTTAAGATTTATTAAAAATGGCTAACCGGCTGAACTTAATTAATTAATAGTGTCGAAGTAAAATACTGTTGCAAACATTAAACTTGTTTGTTAGAGAAATAATGATGCCTTGAATCCACTTGCAGTTGATAAGAGATAGGATTTGTTATAAAAAATAATTGAAGCATTAGAAGTAGTAAACGAAGATCTAGTGGACTTAACTATATTAAGAGGTAAAAGTTTAAGACTCGGATAAATTCAAGAACTTACAAGTTTAAATATATATATATTTTTTTAAATCTGAAAATCTAAACCAAAAAGAGTTGGGCAGAAACGTTGTTGTGGTTTGTTGTTAACAAAAGTACTTGAAAGCGAAGTGAGTAACCACAAGAAAATTTTAATGAGGAACATTTCTAACTTTAGTATTTTGGTTTCTTATATTTTAAAAATAAAGGCTCTCTTTAAGTGATAAAAGTAAGTATTCATAGCTACTGTATGGGGTCAATGAAATTTCTTACATATCAGGAAACACAAAAATAGAGATAAAAACATTAATCACATCAACACAAATAAATAAAACAAGCTGAGATAAATGAGGTAATTAATAGTTATCCTTGGCTTTAAGAGAAGGAAAGAATCTCCCATGTTATTCGACATTTGAACATTAATAGTAAGGTGTGCGGACTCCATGTAAAGGATATGCAAGCTCAGTGCGGTAGTGGCGTTGTTGAGTCTCAAAATGAGACTCCTCGGCTCCAATTTTCATATCAAATAAACATTAGAAAAGAGTTAGAAAGAGGATAATAGTCATTCGAAAATTATATTCATCATCCCTAGGAACATGTTACATTCTCATCTAAACAAAACTTGATATTTCACGTACTTGGCACAAACTAAGTAAATACAAAACATCGCCCCATAAATATATATCTCTAAAATATGCAATAGAGAGCAAATTATCATTTCACTGTTATTATATCAAATCATAGTTCAAGATCCTTAGTTTAGCATGTGCTAGTAAATAAAGTTTCTACATAGTAGCATATCTAATTCTTAACCAAAGTAGTCAATTTATCATTTTTTAAGACTAAATTAGTATGGGGTAGTTTTTAATCCAGCAGAACATAGGGTTGTACATGATAACTCCATTTATATGATACAAATCAGATTTCCCACAACTAAAGAGAGATAATCATATCACAGTAAATACCCAAAATATATTAATACATTGTAATATAAATACAGACAAAAAAATACATAACTCATTATTTTCTAACACAACCGCAAATGGTTTAATTATATAGAAGGATAAGATTTTACCTTTTAAAGTGCAGTGGACTAGGGACGTTATCAGACTCAAATCTTCTCGCGTCCATCAAATAATGCCAGGTGCGATAGTGAGGAGATTCAAAAATTCTTTGTAAGCAATATTCAAACACAAGTGTGGTGTTCTTGTGAGTGTAAAAACATGTCAGGTGATTTTCATGGCAACCAAATCTCATCCACCATTAATGGCAAACAATGTTTTCATAGAAAAGTTTAAGTCTCTAAAGCTTTGCCTTTTGGCGGGATTTTGATTTGGATTTTTAATCTTTGTCAAATGGAGATGTTCATGTCCAAACTTTTCAGTCATAGCAGAAAGGAGTTCAGAAATCTGACAAAGATGTGTACTGAAATGGAGAGATTTTGCCTTTTCTTTCAAGATTTGAATGCCTACAAATCATGAAATGGGAAAAAGGCGTTGGGACGCGCCAAGTCAATTGAGGAGAGAGACACTTTTGCACGAATAAAGCTCGGATAGGACTTGTTCATGGCTGTACTTTGGTGAATTCTTATGTAGAAATGGAAATGGGAAGATAGGGGTGTGCAGTTGCCGAAGAGATGGGAACCCTAGCTGGGATAGTCTTTTTTTTTTTACTTGGGCTAAATGAATAAAATAAGATGGGCTTCACCTGGTGGGCTGTGATAAGACTGAATAAATGGAGTATTTGGGCATTTTTATTCTGTAAATTAATTCTTTTGAACTTCTAATTTAATATACAATGTATATTACGAATAAGTTTAGTAAGTAAAAAAACTAGAGATGAAGTAACGATAATCTATCTTAAAGTAGACGACAATAAAGTAATAATAGTAATGTTGATGATAAAAAATTAATTTTAAAAAAGAAAAATATGATAACTATAAGAATAATACAAGTTAGAGTAATATATAGATAATTGTGATAATAATTGTAATAAACAAAAATAGTAGTGAAATTTGACTTGTTAATATTTTAGAAGCTCAATAGAATGAATTAAAAGAAAGGAGTGTGTCAATAGCTTGCCTCTCTTTGACTAGAGACAATGAAAGAGATTTTCGGGAAAAGAAGTTCACATAGTAGCCCATTTTGTCCCAGCCAACAAATGCAACTGCAATGTAAGGGATTTATATGAATGTCAGAAATATTATGAGGACTGATTTTTTTTTTTTAAAAAAATTAAATTCATGGTCGAACGTTGACTTCAAGGTGACTGCATATCTTGGGTTCCATGAGAATCAGGTCATATGTAGTTCAAGTGTTTTAGAAGAGTGATATTGTCACGCCCCAAGGCTACCCCTAGCGTAAACACAGGACCTAGGATCATGAGTGACCCCAAGCTAACCCTGAGTTGGCATATCATAAGCAAACTGAACATATCTGTAAAAAGATGAACTAATGCGGAAGCTAAATCATGAGATAACTGAATGATGGGGAATACTCAATACTGGTCTGAATATATATAAAATACTACGAGTTTGGTGATACTGAACAATCACTCAAAACTGAAGCTGAATCTAATCTATGTTTGAAATAAATCTTCTAACTGACTAGAGATGCTGGGACATGCCCCCAACTAACTCTAGCAAATATTGAAAACTGAAATAAAAAGACTAAATATAGAAACATGTCTATTGTCCTTGAAATATCAGCACTCACCACCGATACTGCTGAACTGAAGATCGAGAATCAATCTATGCGTGATCTGAATGCTGAGGACTTGAACATACATCACGAGAAGATGTAGCGCAGAGTATGCGTTAGTACTTGAAAGGTACTGAGCATGCATGATAGGATAAAGTTGAATGAAACATATAACTGAACAAAGCGATAAATCAATGATATAATCTGAACAAGATAAATATGCTAAACATATTGAATATGAACTAACTGAATGTAGTGACCAAGTTTATAACATACTGAAACTAAATACTGAACTGTAACTAATAACTTGGTCATTGCACTAGAATCTGTTTGTGGGAGCTACTGATATCCGACTTAATTAACCACATAAGCTAAATGCGGAGTCCGATGTATATGCCCTATCGAGAGGACCCAATATGCCTTGCCATGAGTATAGAGGCATGACTGGTGTGATCACTAAGTATAATACCCACAGAGGGGACTTACCTACGGGGGCACGTAGTTCTGGGACAATAAGGGTGACTGACCCTAGTCCAACTCGGTATTAAGCATACTCCCAATAGAATGTATAAAGTACAACAAAACTGTAATAAACTGAATAGCTCGAGATTCTAACATGTTAACTGAACATGCAACATTAAGTACTAATAATGAAACATTCTTAACTGGGCATATATATCTGAATAAACTGACATAGCAAGTGTAATTCATGAACTAAACGAATCTACACAACTAGGGTTCTGAGTTTCATGCAAGATCTGAGCAATAATTCCTTAAAAACATGATAATCTGATTTGGATTAATCTAACAATTGAATCATAACATAAATCTGAAATTTTAGAAACCCTAGGTCTAAGCATGATATAGAGAATCAAGAATATGACTAAATTCTAGGGACCTAATGGGTGAAAGAAACCCACTAGTGAAATCCCACAACTGATGAAATTCACGGAGAAATATTTTGATTTTGGGGTTAGAACTGAAGAAAACTTTTTGCGTTCTTGGAGAGGGCTTGGTCGACTCTTTCTCCTTCCTTGCATTCAACTTGGATGAATTTTGGAGAATGAGTTGACTAGGGTAAGTTCTACTTAAGGTACTATGATAAAATTGACTAAAATGACGTAGTTTAGGGGTTAAACGACATAGTTTAGGGGTCCAACACATAGGGAAAAGACCAAATGACCCCGACTTAAAAGTTATCGGGGGTCACCGACGGCTGAGCCGATAGACCGTGGACAAACCAGCAGTCAATCCTGGAAGATGTCGTCTGGGGTTCTGGGAGTTGAAATCTGGGGGTCTGACCTACGGCCCTAGACCACGGACCGTGGTCTGACTTACGGTTTGTAGGTCCTGGCGTAAGTTGACCCTTAGCTGAATTTTTTGGGAGTTCTGGGAGGGGGTTGCAGGTGACCAACCACGGATCCCATCTACGGTCTGTGGGTCATGTAACATGTCGCTAATTGAAAGAACTAGGAAGAAGTTAAAGATTGGAAATAGTCATTTTTGGAAAGTACATACAAATCTAGAAAATTGTGAAGTATGTTAGGTTGAGTTTTTGGTCAACTTCAAATGACCATAACTCCTAGCTCAAGATGATTTAGGTGTGCTTTCAGATATCGTAGGAAAGATCTTGGAATAATCTTTCCAACGCCATCGGGTTTACGCGATCCCAAGTTCGTATGAGTGAGATATACCTTTTGGAAGTTGGGCTGTTTGGGTAAGGAAAGTCCAATCCGGATTTTTGAAGGGTAGTTTGGTCTTTTACTTACTCTATTATTTTATTTCATTTTTGGTAATTATCTAAGGGTCTAAACTGAAATTGTTCAGTTTACGCTTTGAAATTAGAGTTAGGGTTTTTGGAGAAAGAACGCAAGAGGAGAAGAAAGGAAAAAGAGCCAAGATCATCGTTCGTAAGGATTTCACTTGTGGATTTCATCAAGAGGCTGATCCCTACGAGGTATGTGAGATCACATAGCATTGGATTAGTTCACCCACGTGCTAATCATGATTCAATTCAGCAAAGTTAGATTGATTTAAAAGTAAATCCTATGAGTTCTTGATGAAATTCATTTGAAATCTTGTGGGTTCTTGTTGTTGAAGTTCCTTGATTTTGATTCATGATTTTAGGTGTGATTTCAAGTAGAATCTGATGTATTTTGAGGGTTTAATCGATTCTAAATGTCTGGGGAAAAACCCAATTGAGTTTAGAAGGTTTAGAGTTGGAAAACGAAGGAGAAATTTCGTAAAAATCTGGGGAATGGGGAAGGTGCGTCGCGCCAGCTAGCACGCCCCAAAGAGTTTTCTGAAGTTCAGACCCTGGGGCGCCACGACAACCAGCACTCTCCAACTTCAGTTCTAAAGTTTTGGGTCTGGTGCCCCGCGCCACTGATGAGTCCACAAATTGGACTCATTTAAGGCTATATTTTAATAGAAATTGTGTCCTCAAATGCTTATTTTATCTCAATATCTGATGAAAACCCTTAAGTTTCAGATATTTGAAGTTTGAAGGAAAGCATGGACACTACGTCGCAAAATGGAATAAAAAGGATGAAAAGAACGAAGAAATAAAGGTCTGAGGATCGCCGAGTCCACTTGGCGAGTCGCGGAAGGGTCTTACTTCGCCTTTTGTTCCAGTGTGCTGAGCCCTGAAGAAAAGGATCAAGTCGGCGGAAAAAGGGAGCAATCGGTGCATCGCCGAGAAGTTTCACGAAAAAGTACCATGTCGCCCAATGACCTAGAGCACGACGATGTTGAGGGACGGTGCAAGACATCGATGAACTACACCAAAGGGCGAATCAGCGATTTCGAATAACGACGCCGAATGATCTGCTGCAGCACAATCTGTGAAAACTCTAAATACTAGTTATAGTTGTAGTTTTAGGTGTGGAACAATTATTATAATTTTCACTTAGAGTCAAACAATTGTGATAGTTTTCATAGAGAATAGTACTTTTTGATATTTTTACTCTAAGTTTGAGAGGGTTTTGAAGACTTGAAGAAGAAGAGGGTTTCATCTCCAAGGATTTGGACTTGGGTCTCTTGGATTCTTCATTCTTGGCCTGTAACAAGACTCAAATCTTCATACCCATTTGAATGTAAGCTCATTTAGGTATACATTTCTATCTCTTGATGTGTGGCTAAAACCCCCAATTCTTGGGTGTGATTTAGCGTATATGGGTTAGGTTAGTTGTTGGGTCTTGCTTGCTGATAGTCTATTCGTAAATTAAATGTGATTTCGTTTAGTGGTTGTGGTTGAAATTAATGAATTTGTAGTTGCAAATACAAGTTTATTTATGTGTTTTCAACTTGCCGAGAGAGAGGTCGTAAAACTAAGACCACTAGATTAATGGCCAGTGTGAGTGCGTCGACATAAGGTTCAGCTCGAGAGAGTGAACCCTAGTCCCATGTCCACACACTCAGCTCGAGAGAGTGAGTGGATTAAGGCTGAGGCTGTTCTTCATGCGGCAAATGGGTGTTTGAGAGGAACGCATTTGAAACGGGGTAAGTTGCTCGAGAGAGAGCTTATCCTCCTTAAAGTCTAGACTAGTCACTATTACTCTATGAATCTTCTATCGAAAGCATGTACCCAATAATCTAGCTTAACTCGTATTCTCGTCACATCCCTAGGATCCCCCTTCATTACTTAGAAACCCTTGTTTATTTTGTTGTTTTTACCTTATTGTGACAAAACTCCCCCATTGTTAAAATACACTCTTGTGTCCCCCCCTTTAATTTACAATGTTTTTACTCGTTGATGTCTTTAGCTACGACTAGTTAGAACTAAATTTTATTTTTCTATAAATTCTCAAAACCACTCTCTTGGGACGATCCCAACCCTTGGTTGGGTTACTTAACTATTGTACGATCGTAGCCACTTGCATCGGAAGTTGTCTTGATTACGCAAAAATCAAAATGGCACCACTGTCAGGGAGTGGTGTTATTTTGGAATTCTTAGTTAAATAGAATTGTTGATCCTTCTTAGTTTTAGCTTTACTAATCTAAATTGTAGTTTTGTCTTGCTTGTTTGAATATCAAAGCAGGGAAATAAGAATGGATGATCATTATGGGTACCACACGGACCATCCTCTCCTGAAACTACTGAACCTCAGGGACAACCTCCTGACATTTAAACAGGTAGGGGATGAGACAATTCATGAAATGTGGCTGAAGTTTCAAGCGGTGCTGCAACCATGCCCATCTCATGGGATGACGGACAAGGCGTTACTGGAGTGCTTCTATAGGGGCCTTGGACCTGAGAATAGAAGTGTAGCTGATCAACTTTGCGAGGGCGGCGTGCTATACCAGCCCTATGAAGTTGTAGAAAAACTCCTTGTTGGCATGGTAGAAGCCAACAAAGAAGCAGGAGTGGGACACACTAGTCACCTAGTTGGATGCTCTATCCAACCGAGTCACGGAATTGGAAGTACAAGCCATGGGAAAAGAAAAGCAATTCTCCCTCCGAGAGTGTAGTCATGGGAAGAAGCAAGGAAGTGTGCAAAATGACGAAGCTTTTTCACTCATTCAGCAAAAAAATGAAGCACATGATAAGATGTTGAATGAGGTGAAGGAAAACATTGAAATGCTAAATGAAGCGTCAACCTCTCACTCCATGACTATTCAGCTGCAGGATGCTCAAATCAGCCATTTGATATCAGGTCATTACCCACCATTCGCTGAGGACTCACCTAATTACAACATGGGCGACTCCGAGGATGAAAAATAGTTGCTGACTTGCGTCGTACCGTGACGTTAACTAAGGCGCTGTTTGGGAGGCAACCCAAAACCCCTTAATATTTTATATTTGGGTATTGGTAAAATAATAATGTGTCGTTTATACAAGTTGAAGTGAGATAATGTGTTAGAAAAAGTATTGGATGGCAAGCAACAGGTCCAGTCGGCGAGTCACCAAAGCGGTCAGCGCACCAAATTTATTCCGCCGTTTGACTCAAGACAGCTTCAAATTGGAGTCTGTAAAATTCAGCGATCCCAGAAAAGTATTGGAAAATCGCCAACCATATCGGCAACCCCAATGTTTATCGTCGTTTGGACTTCCAAATTTTCTTAGGAAGTTCTGTAAAACTCAGTGAAGTAAATAGTTGTTCGGAGAAACACCGACTGACTCAACAATCAAGACTACTGCCGCCAAATGAGCATGAAGTGGACAGTTTGCAAGACAAAAAGGTTAAAATTCTACAAGACAAATACATTTTATTTGTGGTGGGGGTGAGGCCCACCTTTTGTGTTCTATTTTTGACTCATATTTTCGCTAATGTATTTGGGCTTTGAGCTATTATTGTGTTAAATATTGCTTTCTGTGGATGTTTGAGCTTGTGGCTCTTTTAATTTTAAATTGCAAAATGATTTGGACCCCCTTCCGAAATTTTTTGACTTTTTTGCACATTTTCGCCACCCGTTATATGCTCTTGAGTGTGGCTGTTCTTTTGCAAAAAAATTGAGTCTCGGTTCCAATCCATATCGATGACTTGAATAGTGCTCTCAATCGAACGAAAATGAATGTGGGGCTACGATGAGGCCAAATGAAGTTGCATAGACAAAATGTGAACTCTTTGCTTCTTGTTATGACTAGCCTTGTATCAAATTGTTTCTCTTGTGATGATCATTGCACACTAGCAAAAGTGTGGACTCTTGTTTGACTTATAGTGTCAATGCCTAGTGTGATGAGCTTACTTATGAACTATGCATGATAGATCCTAGAATTTGCCTCATTGGTCCAGTCAACTAAGTGATGCTATCTCTTGATATGATCTTAGGAAACTTCTACGAGTGTGAGCCAATTTGACATATACCTCTTTTGTGACTTACCTTATGAGTGTGTGAATCGCTTTTGAACACCCTTTGAGCCTTTCCCTTTTCTTTGGAAAAAACTTGATGAAAGCAATGACGTTTCTTTATCCATCACCCATAATCCTCATGAAGTTGTGGTTAGTTGAATAGCCAACTTAGGCCAAAAGCCTAAGTTGGGTGTGTGTTGAAAAGATAGGGACAAGTCAAGAAATGCAAGAAAGTCCCTCCTACCCATGGTTTTGAGGAAAATGGAACCCTTTCATAAAAAAAACAGAAAAGAAAAAGAATGAAAAAGAAAAGTTGTGGAATAAAGTTGAAAAATGAAAGGGGGCTTCCAAACAATTCTTAGAAAGTAAATAATAGGATGACTTATAAGCACTACTGAAAATGATGAAGGAGAAAGGAAAGGAAGTGTTTTGAGCAACACATCTCATGAGGATGAAAGTCACTAAGCCTAAATGACCATACCTTTGCACTCAGCCCCATTACAAGCCTTGAAAAGACCTTTTTGATCTTGAGTGAGTTGAAACAAATGTTGATTGGAAAATACGGGCAAACCTATGGGTGAAATTATGCATTATGTTCTTCTTTGTGAGTGTGAGCGTTGCATCTGAGTCCAAAGCTTTAAACGGTGAAACCGTTGTGTGAATATGGAATCATTCTTTGTGTGAGGGCATTTGAACACTGTAGTTGAGCTTGAACTTGCATTTGAAGCAAGTATTGTGAGCATGAGATTCGTTGATATTGGTGAGTCACAACTTGAATCTTTGAGTGCACATTTGATCTTTGCATAAGTAAATTGAGTCTTGTTGTGTGCATTCATGATTGAGTCTTGTGTAGCACTGTTCAAGACACTCTTTTTGAACGGTTGAACTTGAGTTTGCTTGAGGACCAACAAAAGTTTAAGTTGTGGGTGTCGATGAGTCCACACATTGGACTCATTTAGGGCTATATTTAAATAGAAATTGTGTCCTCAAATGCTTATTTTATCTCAATATCTGATGAAAACCCTTAAGTTTCAGGTATTTGAAATCTGAAGGAAAGCATGGATACTACGTCATAAAAAGGAACGAAAAGGCTGTAAAGAACGAAGAAATGAAGGCCTGAGGATCGCCGAGTCCACTTGGCGAGTCGCCGAAGGGTCTTACTTTGCCTTTTGTTCCGATATGCTGAGCCCTGAAGAAAAGGATCAAGTCGTCGGAAAAAGGGAGCAGTCGGCGCATCGCCGAGAAGTTTTGTGAAGTAGTACCATGTCACCCAATGACCCAGAGCACGACGATGTTTAGGGCTGGTGCAAGACGGCGATAAACTACACCAAAGGGCAAATCGCCGAGTTGATTGACGATTCTGACTAACGACGCCGAATGATCCGCTGCGACACAAATCTGTGAAAACTATAAATACTAGTTACAGTTGTAGTTTTAGGTGTGGAACAATTATTATAATTTTCACTTATAGTCGAACAATTGTGATAGTTTTCATATAGAATAGTACTTTTTGATATTTTTTCTCTAAGTTTGAAAGGGTTTTGAAGACTTGCAGAAGAAGAGGGTTTCATCTCCAAGGATTTGGACTTGGGTCTCTTAGATTCTTCATTCTTGGCCTGTAACAAGACTTAAATCTTAATACCTATTTGAATGCAAGCTCATTTAGATATAAATTTATATCTCTTGATGTGTGGCTAAAAACCCCAATTCTTGGGGTGTTATTTAGCGAATATGGGTTAGGCTAGTTGTTGGGTCTTTCTTGCTGATAGTCTATTCGTAGTTTAAATGTGATTTCGTTTAGTGGTTGTGGATGAATTTAATGAATTTGTAGTTGCAAATACAAGTTTATTTATGTGTTTTTAGCTTGTTCGAGAGAGAGGTCGTAAAACTAAGACCACTAGATTGATGGCCAGTATGAGTGGGTTGACATGAGGTTCAGCTCGAGAGAGTGAACCCTAGTCCCATGTCCACACACTCAGCTCGAGAGAGTGAGTGGGTTAAGGCGGACACATTTGAAATGGGGTAAGTTGCTCAAGAGAGAGCTTATCCTCCTTAAAGTCTAGCCTAGTCACTATTACTCTATGAATCTTCTATCGAAAGCATGTACACAATAATCTAGCTTAACTCGTATTCCCGTCACATCCCGAGGATCCCCTCTCATTACTTAGAAACCCTTGTTTTTACCTTGCTTGTGACAATACTCCCCCATTGTTAATTGACACTCTTGTGTCCCCCCTTTAATTTACAATGTTTTTACTCATTAATGTATTTAGCTACAACTAGTTAGAACTAAATTTTATTTTTCTATAAATTCTCAAAACCACTCTCTTGGGACAATCCCAACCATTGGTTGAGTTACTAAACTATTGAACGATCGTAGACATTTGCATCGGAAGTTGTGTCTTGATTATGCAAACATCAGCCGCTCAGAGCGCCAGTTCCTTAGCAATGTACCTATATTTTCTTGTTGATTCCAACACTCTTAGGTACATCTAAACATCATGAAATCGTCCATAAACATGAGATCTTGAACATTGAATCCATAATTCAATTCAAGGAAAGTTAAGAGTCCAAGTCTAGAAGTTAAGAAGCAAGTCAAGAGAAGTTTATAATGTTTTCAAAAGTCTTTCACAAACGTTTTAACTTTGTTTTAAGACTTAAGTTTTGAGTTAAGGAAAGAGTAAAGAGTTGAGTTCATTCTTCAAAAAGCTATAAGGGGACTAAGTATTCCCAAGAGTTTAAAATGTTTTCACATTTGAACAAGAAAGGGAAACACTGATTTCCAAGAGAGCTTTTAAGCTAAAGTGTTAGGTAATTATCTCAAACCAAAGAAAGAAGTTCTGATTTAAAACATATGAGCTAAGTACATTTTAGGAGTAGTATTGAGCACCGATATGGGGATGCGAGTTCATATTAACTCAAGTCTCCATAAACCATGTAGCCATCATGGGTAGTAAAGGATCATACTTTTTAGATGAATCCTTAAGTGACTTTTAGCAGAGACTAGGGGATCCACTTTGTTAAGGCGTTCTATATGACGACAAAGTATAAGACAATTCTGGCAGCATGGGAAAGATGTTGTATCACCACTTAGGATCATAGTGGTAGTTGTCGGTTAGACAAACTCCCACAGAAACTATATTACTTTATTACATGAGTACATTTTAGTTTGTTAATGCATTAAGTTGCTTTCTACTATTTTAAAAGCTTTCTATATATTGCATGTGTTTTATTGCTTTATATTGAGTTAAGTTGTTCATGAGTTGAGTAAAGCTAAGGTAAGTGTTCCTTTCAGATTCTTTTCAAGCCTATGTTATGTTTAGCATTCCAACTCGCATACTCATACATTCAATGTATTGATTCCAGTTAGCCTGCATCATCTTATGATGCAGACTTAGGTGACCAGGATCAACATCCAGCGCCTCGTTGATCAGGTTGAGCACTCAGAGTCAGTTGGTGAGCCTTATTACTTTTCGGAGGGATCCTTTTTGCATTGCTTTCTAATTTTCAGTTGTTAGGATGATCGGGGGTCCTGTCCCGATATCCCTTTTTGTTTTAGAGGCTTCATAGACAGATAGTTATAGTTTTTTGGTCTTATTCATTTCAGTTGTATACGTTTAAGATTTGAATTACCATTTTTGCTAAGTCATTATTTATTAAGTTATTGCATGAGTTATACTTCTTGTGTTTAATTCTTTCGCTTAGTAAGTAAGCCAGACCAAGGGTTCGCTTGGGGCCAGTAATGGTTCTCGAGTGCCAGCCACTTTTGGGGTGTAGGCTCGG
This sequence comes from Solanum stenotomum, assembly GCF_019186545.1. Classification (NCBI taxonomy): domain Eukaryota; kingdom Viridiplantae; phylum Streptophyta; class Magnoliopsida; order Solanales; family Solanaceae; genus Solanum; species Solanum stenotomum. Next base: position 27,797,394 of record NC_064291.1, read on the forward strand.
GGCATGTAAAACTTGGTATCAGATCACAGAGTTCAAAAGTCCTAGGGAGTCTATGAAGCCGTGTCTGTAGAGTCCTAGTTATTGGTGTGAAGCGTGCCACATCTATAACTAGTAGGCTGCAACACTTAGGAATGTTCTCACTTCTGTCACACTCATTTCGTGCGTTAGAGTTTATCACTAAAAATTTTATTCTAACTTGTGTTTGCGTATGTCTTTAGATCATGCCTCCATGATGAGCTGTCAGAGGTCCTCCTGTTAGACATAATATTGAGGAGCAAGGGGTACCCAATGCACCTAAAGTGCAACCCCAAAGGGAAGTTACTAATGCTTAGTTCAGAGAAGCAATAAGGATGCTAAGTCAAGCTGTGACTAACCACGTTGAGCAACAAAGAGGAGCTCGAAAAGAAAAGGCTGACACTTCAAGGATTCGTGAGTTCTTGAGGATGAACCCTCCAAATTTCACTGGTTCGAGCACTTCTAAGAATCTAGAGAATTTTATTGAGGAGCTGCAAAAGGTATTTGATGTCATCCACGTTGCTGATACTGAGAGGGTGGAACTAGCTGCATACCAAATGAAAGGTGTCACTAGGATTTGGTTCGATCAATGGAAGAAGAACCGAGCTAAGGATGCACCACTTGTGAGTTGGGGTTGTTTTGAGGAGACCTTCTTGGGGAGTTTCTTTCCTCGAGAACTAAAAGAGGCTAAGGTACGAGAGTTCCTTACCCTTAAGTAAGATTCACTAAGTGTTCATGAGTATGGCTTGAAGTTCACTCAACTATCCCGTTATTCTCCGGAGATGGTTGCGGATATGAGTAGTACAATGAGCCTGTTTGTTGTTGGGTTGTCCCGTCTATCAAGCAAAGAGGGCAGGGCAGCAATGCTAATTGGGGACATAGATATATCGAGGTTAATGATATATGTACAGCAGGTTAAGGAAGAGAAGCTGAGGGATAGAGAGGAGTTTAGAAACAAGAATGCTAAGACATGGAATGAGTCCGGGCAATAGAAAAGTAATGTGAACCGTTCCTCCTTTCAGCAAAAGCAAAAGGGGCCTGCTTCATCATCTGCTAGTGCACCTGCACCCAGAAACAAAAGTGAGTATAATAGCCAGAATTCCCAGCACTTCAGATCTAGACCTACACAGTCTCAGGGTAGTGTGGCACAAGGGGATATCTGGACTCCTGCATGTGCTAAGTGTGGTAGAACCCACCCATACAAGTGTCGTGATGGCCAGTCATGTTGTTTCAAGTGTGGACAAGAGGGTCACTTCATGAAAGAGTACCCTAAGAACCGACAAGGTAGTGGAAATCAGGGCAATAGAGCTCAATCTTCATCAGTTGCTCCACCAGACAGGGCAGCACCTAGAGGATCTACTTCCGGTACTGGCGGTCTTTATGCGATCACTAGTCGTCAAGAGCAAGAGAACTCTCCAAATGTTGTCACTGGTATGATCAAAGTCTTTACTGTTGATGTTTATGCTTTGCTAGACCCAGGAGCAAGTTTATATTTTGGAATCCCTTACGTTGCAAATAGTTTTGATGTCCTTCTTGAGAAACTCTGTGAACCCTTTTGTGTTTCTACACCTTTTGGGGAGTCCATTATAGCTGAGCAAGTATATCGTGATTGTGTCATTTCCATCAATCACAAGGATACCATGGCTGATTCAATTGAGTTGGACATGGTAGACTTAGACGTCATTCTAGGTATGGACTGGCTTCATGCCTGTTATGCCTCCATTGATTGTATAACTCGAGTTGTTAAGTTCCAAATTCCAAACGAGCCAGTCTTACAGTGGAAAGGTAGTTCAGCAGTGCCCAAGGGTTTTATTTCGTACCTTAAGGCAAGAAAGTTAGTTTATAAGGGTTGTGTCTATCACTTAGTCCGAGTTAATGACTCTAGTGTTAAGATACCTCACATTCAGTCAGTTCCTATAGTAAAAAAGTTTCCAGAAGTCTTTCGAGATGATCTACCCGGAGTCCCTCTTCAGAGAGAGATAGACTTCGGTATAGATGTTCTTCCTGATACTCATTCTATCTCTATTCTACCATATAGAATTGCACCAATAGAGTTGAAAGAGCTTAAAGAACAGTTGAAAGATCTCCTTGATAAGGGTTTCATTCGACCAAGTGTCTCACCTTGGGGCACTCCGAACTTATTTGTGAGAAAGAAAGATGGTTCCTTAGGATTTGTATAGAATATCGTCAGTTGAACAAGGTTACCATCAAGAACAAGTATCCTCTTCTGATAATTGATGATCTTTTCGATCAGCTTCAGGGTGCTTCTTGTTTTTTCTAAGATTGACCTTAGATCTGGCTACCATCAGTTGAAAGTAAGGGAGTGTGATATTCCAAACACAGCTTTCAAGACTCGTTATGGTCATTACGAGTTCTTAATTATGTCCTTTGGTTTGACCTGCAGCATTCATGGACTTTATGAATAGAGTATTCAAACCTTATTTAGATATGTTTGTTATTTTCTTCATTGATGACATACTAATCTATTCAAGGAATGAAGAGGATCATGCTAGTCATCTCAGAATAGTTCTCCAGACATTAAAAGATAGAGAGTTGTATGCCAAGTTCTCTAAGTGCAAGTTTTGGCTTGAGTCTATGGCATTCTTAGGCCACATTGTGTCAGGAGAGGGAATTAAAGTTGATACTTAGAAAATAGAGGCAGTGCAGAATTGGCCTAGACCCACATCTCCAACTGAGATTAGGAGTTTCTTGGATTTGGCTGGATATTATAGAAGGTTTGTAGAGGGGTTCTCATCCATTTCATCCCCTTGGACCAAGTTGACTCAGACGACAGTTAAATTTCAATGGTCTGAAGCTTGTGAGAAAAGCTTTTAGGAATTGAAAAAGAGGTTGACTACTGCCCTAGTTTTGATCTTACCAGAAAGTACTCAAGGTTTTGTTGTATATTGTGATGCATCTAGAGTTGGTTTAGGTTGCGTATTAATGCAGAATAGCAAGGTTATAGCTTATGTCTCCAGACACTTGAAAATTCATGTGAATAATTACCCAACCCATGACTTACAGTTGGTTGTTGTAGTATTTGTTTTTAAGGTATGGCGTCATTATTTGTATAGTGGTCATGTTGATGTAATCACTGATCACAAGAGTCTTCAATATGTGTTCACTTAGAAAGAACTTAATCTCAAACAAAGGAGGTGGTTAGAATTACTCAAGGATTATGACATGAGTATTCTTTATCACCCAGGTAAGACTAATGTTATTGCTGATACTTTAAACAGCTTTTCTATGGGTAGTATTGCCCATGTTGAGGAAGAAAAGAGAGAGTTAGCGAAAGATGTGCATAGACTTGCACTCCTGGGAGTCCGACTAATATATTCCACAGAAGGAGAAGTACTGGTGATGAATAGGGCTGAATCTTCATTAGTGTCAGAAGAGAAAGAAAAGCAAAACCAAGATTCTATTTTGCTTGAATTGAAGGCAAATGTTCATAAGCAGAAAGTAATGGCTTTTGAACAAAGGGGAGATGGCATATTGAGGTATCAAGGTAGATTGTGTGTACCCAGAGTGGATGAACTCCAAGAGAGGATCATGGAGGAAGTTCATAGCTCCAGATATTCCATCCATTCGGGTTCCACAAAGATTTATTGTGACTTGAGAGAAGTGTATTGGTGGAGTAGTATGAAGAAGGCCATTACAGAATTTGTTGCTAAGTGTTCGAATTGCCAACAAGTTAAAGTAGAGCATCAAAGGCCCGGTGGTTTGGCTCAGAAAATAGAACTTCTGAAATGGAAGTGGGAGATGATTAATATGGATTTCATCACAGGTTTGCCAAGGTCTCGCAGGCAACATGATTCGATATGGGTGATTGTTGATAGAATGACAAAATCAACCCACTTTTTACTGGTAAAGACTACCCATACAACAAAGGACTATGCCAAATTGTATCTTCAAGAAGTGGTTAGACTTCATGGAGTTCCAGTCTTCATTATTTCAGATATAGGTGCGCAATTTACTGCACAGTTTTGGAAGTCATTCCAAAAAGGTTTGGGTTCAAAGGTGAACTTAAGTACTGCCTTTCATCCTCAGACAGATGGCCAAGTAGAGCACACTATTCAGACCTTAGAAGACATGTTGAGGGCCTGTGTGATTGATTTGAAAGGAAATTGGGATGATCACCTGCCCCTTATTGAATTTGCTTACAACAATAGTTACCACTCTAGTATCCAAATGGCTCCTTATGAAGCTCTTTATGGGATGAGATGCAGATCTCCTATTGGATGGTTTGAAGTTGGTAAATCTGGGTTGATAGGACCTGATTTAGTTCATCAAGCTATGGAGAAGGTGAAAGTGATTCAAGAGAGGTTGAAAATGGCGCAGAGTCGTCAGAAATCCTACACTGATATTAGGAGGAGGGAATTAGAGTTTGAAGTAAATGATTGGGTGTATTTAAATGTTTCACCCATGAAAGGTGTTATGAGATTTGGTAAGAAGTGGAAGCTTAGTCCCCGGTATATTGGTCCTTAAAGAATATAAGAAAAGGTAGGTAATGTAGCTTATGAGTTGGAGCTACCACATGAGTTAGTCGCGGTTCATTCGGTATTTCACATATCCATGTTGAAGAAGTGCATGGGTGTTCCTTCATTGATCATACCAACCGAACATATTGAGATCATGGATAGCTTGTATTATGAGGAGATTCCTATTCAGATTGTAGATCGTCATGTTCGCAAGTTGAGAACAAAAGAGGTAGCATCAGTCAAAGTTCTTTGGAGGAATCAGTTTGTTGAGGAAGCTACTTGGGAAGCTGAGGAGGACATGAAGAAAAGATATCCGCATCTCTTCGAATTCGTAGAAGTTCCAAATTAAGGTACTAATCCTTTTCTTGGTATTTATTTATAAGTTGGCATGTTGTTTTTTTGCATTTGCTTGTTGGGTGTTTGAACTGAATAATTGATGTTGCACTCTTAGCCTAGTAAGAGTAGTCTTATTCGAGGATGAATGTTCCCAAGGGGGAGATATTGTAACATCTCGCTAATTGAAAGAACTAGGAAGAAGTTAAAGATTGGAATTAGTCATTTTTGGAAAGTAAATAAAAATTTGGAAAATTATGAAGTATGTTACGTTTAGTTTTTGGTCAACTTCAAATGACCATAACTCCTAGCTCAATATGATTTAGGTGTGCTTCCAGATATCGTAGGAAATAGCTTGGAATAATCTTTCCAACTCCGCCAAGTTTGAGCAATTCCTAGTTCGTATGAGTGAGATATTCCCTTAAGAAATTGGGCTGTTTGGATAAGGAAAGTACAATCCGGATTATGGAAGGGTAGTTTGGTCTTTTCCTTACCTTATTATTTTAGTTCATTTTTGGTAATTATATAAGGGTCTAAACTGAAATTGGTCAGCTTACGATTTTGAAATTAGAGTTAGGATTTTTGGAGAAAGAACGCAAGAGGAGAAGAAAGGAGAAAAGAGCCAAGATCATCGTCCGTAAGGATTTCTCTTGTGGATTTCATCAAGGGGTGATCCCTACGAGGTATGTGAGAACACATGGCGTTGGATTATTTCACCCACGCACCAATCATGATTCAATTCAACAAAGTTAGATTGATTTGAAAGTAAATTCTATGAGTTCTTGATGAAATTCGTTTGAAATCTTGTGGGTTCTTGTTGTTGAAGTTCCTTGAGTTTGATTTATGATTTTAGGTGTGATTTCGAGTAGAATCTGATGTATTTTGAGGGTTTAATCAATTTTAAGTGTTTGGGGAAAAACCCAATTGAGTTTAGAAGGTTTAGAGTTGAAACATGAAGGAGAAATTTCGTAAAAATCTGGGGAATAGGGAATGGGAATGGGGCGTCGCGCCAGGCAGCGCGCCCCAAAGAGTCCTCTAAAGTTCAGACCCTGGGGTGCCGCGCCAGCCAGTGCGCCCCAAAGAGTCCTCTAAAGTTCAGACCCTGGGGTGCCGCGCCAGCCAGTGCGCCCCAACTTCAGTTCTGAAGTTTTGTGTCTGGCGCCCTGCGCCGCTCAGAGCGCCAGGGATGCCAAGTTTTCTATTTTTTTTACCCCTTCTTAGTACTAGTTCCTTAGCAATGTACCTATGTTTTCTAGTTGATTCCAACACTCTTAGGTACATCTAAACATCATGAAATCATCTATTAACATGAGATCTTGAACCTTGAATCAATAATTCAATTCTTGTGTTCCAATAGAAGCAGAAGTGATGTGGATTATTCAAGAATCGCATTGAAAGTTAAGAGTCAAGTCTAGAAGTTAAGAAGCAAGTCAAGAAAAGTTTATAAAGTTTTCTAAAGTCTTCACAAACGTTTTAACTTTGTTTTAAGACTTAAGTTTTGAGTTAAGCAAAGAGTAAAGAGTTGAGTTCAATTCTCAAAAAACTATAAGGGGACTAAGTATTCCCAAGAGTTTAAAATGTTTTCACATTTGAACAAGAAAGGGTAACACCGATTTCTAAGAGAGATTTTATGCTAAAGTGTTGAGTAATTATCTCAAACTAAATAAAGAAGTTTTGATTAAAAATATATGTGCTAAGTATATCTTGGGAGTTGTATTGAGCACCGATATGGAGATGCGAGTTCATATTAACTCAAGTCTCCATAAACCATGTAGCCATCATGGGTAGTAAAGGATCATACTTTTTACATTCATCCTTAAGTGCTTTTTAGCAAAGACTAGTGAATCCACTTAGTTAAGGCGTTCTATATGACGACAAATTATAGGACAGTAATGGCAGTATGGGCAAGACGCTCTATCACCACTTAGGCTCATAGTGGTGGTTGTCAGTTAGAGAAACTCCCACATAAACTATATTACTTTATTACATGATTACAGTTGAGTTTGTTATTGCATTTCTTTAACGAACTAAGTTACTTTCTACTATTTTTAAAAGCTTTCTATTTATTGCATGTGTTTTATTGCTTTATATTGAGTTAAGTTGTTCATGAGTTGAGTAATGCCAAGGTAAGTGTTCCTTTAGATTCTTTTCAAGCCTATGTTATTTTTAGCATTCCAACTCGCATACTCGTACATTCAATGTACTGATGCCAGTTGTCCTGCATCATCTTATGATGTAGACATAGGTAATCAGAATCAACATCCCGCGCCTGGTTGATCAGGTTGAGAACTCAAAGTCAGTTGGTAAGTCTCTTTGCTTTTCGGAGGGTTCCTTTTTATATATCTTTCTAGTTTTTAGTTTTTAGGATGATCGGGGGTCCTGTCCTGACATCCCTCTGTGTTTTAGAGACTTCATAGACAGATAGTTATAGTTCTTTAGTCTTATTCATTTCAGTTGTATACGTTTAAGACTTGAGTTTCCATTTTGGCTAAGTTATTATTTCTTAAGTTATTGCATGAGTTATACTTCTTGTGTTTAAGTCTTCCGCTGAGTAAGTAAGCTAGGCCAAGGGTTCGCATGGGGCCAACGATAGTTCTCAAGTGCCAGCCACGTCCAGGGTGTAGGCTCGGGGTGTGACAGGTCACCCTACAGTCTGTAAGTGGCACCCATCGATGGCACCTGCAACTTCTAAAATGACTATTGGTTGGTCTTTCTAGGTTACAGGGTGTTACAAATACTAGAGGGTTTTTAGTTTCTAGGGGTCATGAAATGAGTTAGTTGAGTTGAGATGTATATGTGGGTATGAAAGAAGAATTTAGATAATGTACATATCAGGTGTTCGTGGGACCTAAGCCGAGATAAGTCTGAAAATAGATCCTTTACAACTGCTTCATATTCCTCTTCAGCAAATTTGCCTCATTTTACTGCCTCAAAAGTAGGAATTAAGTTTATAACTGTAACACCTCGCTTTTTGAACGAACTAGAAAGAGCTAAAATTATAAAGAGTTGTTTTTGGAAAGAACGAAAAATCTGGAAATTTGTTAAGTTATATTAAGTTTGGGTTTTTTGTCATATTCAAACGACCATAACTCCTAGCTCAGGATGAGTTAGGTGTGCTTCCAGATACCGTAGGAAATATCTTGGAATTATCTTTCCAACGCTGCCAAGTTTGCGCGATTTCAAGTTTGTATGAGTGAGATATGACCATTGGAAGTTGGGATGTTCGATTAAGGAAAGTCTAATCCGGGCTTTGAAGGGCATTATGGTCTTTTCCATACCCCATGACTTAGTTTCTTTTTGGGTAATTAATTGGGGTCTAAACTGATAGGATTCAGTTTACGCTTTTACTATATTAAGTTAGGGTTTAGAGATAAGAGAAAAGAAGAGGAGAAAAGAGGAAAAGAGGCAAGGAATCATCAAGTTCTTGAAGCTAGGCTTGTGGATTTCGTCAAGAGGTGATACCTAAGAGGTATGTGAGTTCACATAGCGTTGGGTTCGTTCACCCACGCACTAAACATGTTTATTTCAGTATGATTTTCATCCTAAAAGATTGAAACTTTGATGTTCTTGAGTTATATTCTTCAATTGCTTTCGTTCTTGAATTTGGGATGATATTGAGGAGTTCTTGAGAGTTTAAGGTTGATTTTAGAGTTGTGTTTGATTAGATTCTTGTGTACATATGTTGGGTATCTGAATCTAAAGAGAATTTGGGAAAAGGAATCTAGTTTAGGTGAATTGCGGCTGGAAAACGAAAAGGGAAAAAGTCGTGGACCTGTTCCTTAGGATTGACAAAAGTTTCTCCGCGTCGCGGAGTGGTCACGGACCGTTCTGCCTAAAAATTTATTTCGCAACCAAATATTTAAATGCATCTCCACATCGTGGACTTGCTTCCAAACAATGATTTCTTGATCTTTTCTCATGTTTAACTATCTAAAAATACTCCTAAACATCATTAGATCTTTCCTATCACAAATCTCAATCGTTGAATCCATAATTCAATTCAAGGATCAGTTAAGAGTCAAGTCAAGAAAAGTTAAGAGCCAAGTCAAGAGAAGTTCTTAGAGTTTTCCAAAAGACTTTTCCAAATGTTTTAACTTTGTTTTAAGACTTAAAGTTCAAGTTGAGTAAAGAATAAAGAGTAAAGATTGAGGTTTAGTTCTTCAAAAGTATATGGGGACTATGTATTCCCAAAGAGTTAAAATGTTTTCACATTTAAACAAGAAACGGAAACCTTGATTTCCAAAGAGCCTTTGAGCTAGTTTTTAGAAAAGAATAATCGCTTTTACAATTAAGCAAGAGAGGAAACGTTGATTTCCAAAATAGCCTTTGAGTTAAGTTTTTGAGCAATTATCTCAAATCACAGAAAGAAGTATGTTTTTAAACATAAGAGCTATTATTATATTTTAGGAGTAGTATTGAGCACCGATATGAGGGAGAGTTCAGACAACTTACCTCCCCTATAAACCATGTAGCCATCATTGGTAGAAAAAGGGTCATACTTTTTAGATGATTCCTTTAGTGATTTTTAGCATAGACTAGTGGATCCACTTAGTAATTCAGGTTTTATACCATCGATAAGGTATAGGACGGCCCTAGCAGCGTGAGGCAATACTTTGTATCATCACAGTAGCTCTTAAGTGATGGTTGTCGGTTAGAGAAACTCCCACAGAAGTAATTGTATTCTTATATACACAGTTTAATTGTATTTTTACATACATTTCAGAGTTATATTGTATCTTTGCATACACACATAATTGACATCCATGTTTTAAACAACTTTTCTTTATATTACACTTGTTTTAAACTGCTTTATATTGAAATGAGTTCAATTATGTTGAGGTTAGTTGAGCCAGGTAAGTTCTTCAGTTCCTTTCAAGCTTATGTATTATTTTAGAACTCCCCTCGCATACTCGTACATTCAATGTACTGATGTCATTTGGCCTGTATCTTCTTATGATGCAGACACAGGTAACCTGGATCAGCATCCAGCGCATCGTTGATCTAGTTGAGAACTCAGAGTCTGTGGTGAGCCTCCTTGCTTTCTAGAGGATCCCTTTTATTGCTCTCAGTATTATTATTATTAGTTCTTTAGGATGTCGTGGGTCTTGTCCCGACATCTATCTCAGTTGTTTAGAGGCTTCATAGACAATCAAGTGTTTGTTCTTGAGTTTCTATTTCCTGTTTTAATGGTTGAGACTTGAGTTGCCTTTTTGGCCAGTCAATGTTATCTTGATACATTCTATGTTTTTTTGAGCAGTTCAGTTTACTTTTAAAGGTATTTTTCTTCGTGAGTTAAGTCTTCTGTTAAGCAAGTTGTCAGGCTAAGGGTTCGCTTGGGGCTATCAATTGTTCTCGAGTGCCAAATCCGCCCAAGGTGGAGGCTTGGGGCATGACAAACTTGGTATCCGAGCATAGAGTTCAAGAGTCCTAGAGAGTCTATGAAGCTATGTCTGTAGAGTCCTAATTATCGGTGTGAAGCATGCCACATCTATAATTAGGAGGATGCAACATTTAGGAACTATCTCACTTCTTTTACATTCATTTCGTGCGATAGAGTTAATCTCTATAAAGTTTCTTTCTAACTCATGTTTGTGCATAACCGATTGTGAGTTGGGCTATGTTTGAGAATGCCTTCATGGGACACCTCTTTCCACGTGAGCTAAGAGAGGCAATGATAAGACAGTTTGTCACACTTAAGCAGGATTCTTTGTGCGTTCATGAGTATGGGATGAAGGTCACACAACTTTCCCGATATGCTCCAGAGATGGTTGCTAACATAAGGAGTAGGATGCGTTTATTCGTTGTTGGGTTGTCTTTCCTGTCAAGCAAGAAAGGCAAGGTTGTTATCCTGATAGGGGATGTGGGCATAGCAAGGCTAATGATCCATGTGCAACAAGTTGAAGAGGACAAACTGAGGAATAGATAAGAGTTTAAGAATAAAAGGGCTAAGAATCAGGGAATGAATCTGGGCAGCAAAAGAGTAATGCGAACCGGTCTTCCTTCCAACAGAAACAAAAGGGACCTGCTCCATCATCTGCTAGTGCACCTACACCAAAGAACAAAAGTGAGTACAATAGTCAGAATTTAGAGCTAAAC